>NW_010410354.1:5561-13350 GCF_000710305.1 Buceros rhinoceros silvestris | reverse complement strand
AACGCTGGGGAGGGCGGCGAGGCGGGGCGGCTGCTCGCTCCTCCTGCCTGCCTTCGCTAGCTGCCGCCGGTTGAGAGCCCGCGCTCCGAGCTGTGGCACCTCAGGGCTGGCAGCCAGCACCGGTGTCTGCGGAGCGGAGCCGGCAGGGGAGAGCTGTCTCCCCGCTCCATCCGGAGCCTCTGCTGGCGGGTGGGCCTGATCCTGCTCCAGGGCAGACCCTCCACACCCCCCTGGTCGGGGACAGGCT
The DNA here is from genome assembly GCF_000710305.1 of Buceros rhinoceros silvestris. NCBI lineage: Eukaryota > Metazoa > Chordata > Aves > Bucerotiformes > Bucerotidae > Buceros > Buceros rhinoceros. The sequence goes on along the minus strand of NW_010410354.1, from coordinate 13,103 downwards.
GGGTGGGAGTCCGATGTTCCTGCCGTGGTGAGACACCCACTGTCAGCCTGTTGCTGGTGGGCTCTGGCGTGGTGTCCTGGTGGGAGCAATCCCTGCTGATGGGCCTCATCTGAGTGAAGTGACACATGTGGCAACGCCTGCAGGGACGAGCTGTCACCCCCCTGGTGCTGGGCCGTGTCCTTGTGATGGCTTCACTCTTTGGTCCGTGTGCTTTTGGGATGGGTGGGGGCTGATGTGAAGCTTTGACTGAAGGATTTTTTCCGTGCCGTGGTGAGTAGGATCTGGCGTGACTCACTGGCTCCATCGCTTTTTGTACGGGGAGCACTAGGAACAGGTAAGAGCTGCTCCTGCATCTTTCCACGAAGGCGCTCGAGTGCCTCGTGCCTCAGCCGTGCGATGCGGAGCCGTTCCCAGCACGCGCCGTGACCGAAGCTCACTTCACCGAAAGGGTCAGAGCTTCACGGGCCTGAAACCTCCGAGCGTTTCGCCAGCGCTGGCGCTCTGGATAAACAGCCTCTCCCCTCCTCCCCATTCTCGTTCTCGCAGAGGGAAAGCTAAAGTTAGCAGTCCTCCCATCTGTGACTGTTGGTGGAGATGTCCCCGTGGTAATTTGAAATGCTAATTGCAATCATATGCCTTATGAAGACAGTATTAATCAAACGTGGTTGAAACAGCCATTGTGCATAAGGATGAAGAGTTCACGTAACACGGTTATTTAAGGCACAGGCGCTGGGACCTGCTAAGATTGAACTGGTGTACTGGGACAGATCCTCCTCCTGTGTACTGGGACAGATCCTCCTCCTCTGCAGAGGCTCTGACTGCTGGCACTGTTAGACCTGCTGGCTGCTGGCGAGGCCACGAGCACAGCGGGACAGAGATTGGGGGTTAGGAGGGCCCGTGTGGGGGCTGCCGGGGACGGGATGGGCAGGAGCCATGTGCTCCCCATGGGTGCAGAAATCTGTTGGTTGTAGGGACTCCCAAGAAGGGGGAGGACAGCAGGAGAGTCACCATGTGGGTGCCGTGTCTTGAAGGACCCTTTAGATTCGCGCTGCGGGCGCGCTGCCTGCAGGGACCTTGCCCGGTTTTGGGTGGGCGCTGGCTGTAAAGGCATTTCTCTGAACACACCATCGCCCCGGTGCCTCCAGGGTGGCGTTGCTGGAGAGGTGCCTGGAGCTCTGGGGGAAGCGGTCTGCACCCAGGTGAGCTCAGGTGGCACCGGAGGGTGACACCTCCCTGGCAGCAGCTGACAGAGGGTTCCTTGTACGTGCTGGTGAGCCTTCCCCTGTGTCTGCCCGTGGTGGTGGTGAAGATGGACTCTGCTGGGAAACGGCACTGTCACAGAGGGTGAAACCTGTTTCTCCCTGGAAATCCCTTCCTGAGTGAGACCTCGAACCGCGGGGGTTTTAGAAATCTTCTGCCTGTCCTGACAGGCTCAGGCTGGCTGGAGAAATTACGTCAGTAATTGTGTTCCAGAGAACGAAAATGGCAACGGTCACGTTCGGGTTGACTGGGAGGAGGCGGCACGTCAGCACAGAGGGCGAAGGCCCTGAGGCTGGCGGAGCCTCCAGGTCGGAAGCCGTGCGTTCTCTGGGGGGAAAAGAACAGTGAAGTTTCTTCTCCACTTCCAAGCAAGCTGGGAGCAATGCCTGAACCATTAAAAAAAACCCAAGGGAGCCTGTCCCTCGGGAAGGGGTGAGCAGAGGGACACCGGGCGAAGCCCCGTGCCGGACCAGGTTACCTGTGCTGCCGACAAGCAGGTGGGGAGGGTCTGCAGGAGAGCAGAGCTTGTTTTCACAGCTGAGCCACCGCAGTATTTGTGGCTGCGTGTCTGTTCTGCGTCCAGGCGCTTCCGCAGTTGGGATTTTCTGCCTTTGCTGAGCTCCAACTGCGTTTCACGCAGCGCTGGCCAGGGGAGCACCGCTGCCGTGCTCCAAGGGCGGCTCAGCCGCACCCCGGTCACGCTGCCGCCTGTACGGGCTGTCTGAGCACCAGCGTCGCACGGGCCCTGCGGTGATTTCCCACAGCAGGCTTCACGTCTCGTTTTCCAGAGCAGCGATAGTTCGGGCTGTCCCCACAGCCCGGGCTCACGGTGCGAGGCGAGGGAGCGCGCTTGCTGCACGATGGCTTCAGGGGATCCAGAGCGATCGTAGCCACAGTCATTGGGATGAAAAGATTGGGGGAAAAAAAAAGTTAATTGTGGTGTCAGCTGCCTGGGTTTGCAATGCAGCTGAAGCAGGAGACATCCCCAGACCTCTCCAGGGACGCAATTATCAGGCACCGGGTCACTCTCTGCATCTTTGCTCCTTAAAAAGGGCTTTTACCAAGAAGCATGAACACGCCTTTGGTTGTGATGAGCTTCCAGCTCCCCTGGTTTACGCTGTCACTGGAACAGGAGCCCTCCAGCACGCAGCCCCCATGTTCGCCACGCGGCGTTGCCTGCAGGAGTCGGGCTCTGTAAAAGAAAGGCTAAAAGCTGCACGATGACAAAGCCATCTTTGGCGTGAGAAGCGTGTCCTCCCTGCCGCTGACACGCTCCCCCACTTGCAGGAGCCTCGGGACCTTTCTGTGGCGAACCCTCCTCTTCACGAGTGCGTTTTCGAGCCACAGCGTTGGGGTGTTGGTGTGTCGAGCAGCACAACGGGGCCTCGGTGCTGCTGGGTGCTGCTGGCAGTTTTTGCCGCGTGAAGGAGCGGTCACCACGTGAGCCTCAGGCAGAGCCTCGAGTGAGGCAGTGGGCGGTGATGTGTAGGGACAGCAGGACCATCTTCGGGGGGGGTTCAGCCTGGAGCAGAGAAGGCTGCGGGGGGACCTTAGTGCAGCCTGTCAGTGCTTCAAGGGGGCTACAGGAAAGCTGGGGAGGGGCTGTTCAGCAGCGCTGTGGGACAGGACAAGGGGTGATGGGTTCAACTGACAGAGGGAGAGTCAGAGCAGAGAGAAGGGAGAAATGTTTGATGCTGAGGGTGGTCAGACCCAGGCCCAGGTTGCCCTGAGAGGTGGGACCAGCCCCATCGCTGGCCCCATCCCAGGGCAGGTTGGCCCGTGGGGCTCTGAGCACCCTGCTCTGGGTGCAGATGTCCCTGCTCCCTGCAGGGGCTTGGACTGGAGCAGCTCTGAAGGTCCCTTCAACCCAAACCAGTCTGTGGTTCTGATTCTGTTGTCGTTCCTCTGCAGCACCCAGAGCTGCTGTGGGAAGGATGTGAGAAGGGACGCCCCTCTGTTGTTGTTCGGACCTGTTCAATGCTGAACAGTGCTGGAAAATCGAGGCGTGTGGTTTTGAGGGTGTTTTGATTGGAGCTGTAAACTTCAAAGTATTGCTCGTGCCACTCCAGTGGGTTCCCAGTTTCTCTGGTGTGTTTTATCACAGATTAGCAGTACTGGGTTTAGTATAAACTAATGGTAATTCTCTGATCCACAGTAAAAAAAAAAAATTAAAAAATTAAAAAAAAGACCAAACAGCTTTAATCCTAATGTCGTAGCAGTTGGTTGTAGTTAGAAGAAAATGCTGCGGAACAGACTGTGCTGTTGTCTTCAGCGTGGAGCAGATGCTATTGACTGTTCCCAAGAGGAATACTTAATCAAGAATCCAGTTTAAACGCGAGCCGCTTTCTTCACCAGTGGGCTGAAAAACAGCAACTCGGAGCACACTCGAGTTAACCCAGAAAAGTGGGGGGAAAACAAAAAAAAAGAGGAAAAAAGGGGTTTTTTCTGCCATTTCCATGCCTTGACTCGCGTTCTGAGAGTTTACAGACCCCGACATGCTCTCGGGGCGCTGGAAGAGGCGGTGGGTGACACCGTGCAGGGGTGTCTGGCTGCTGGGGACGGGGGCGAGTGCTGGCCCTGCTGGGGAGAGCGGGTGATTGTCCCCTGTGGGGAGGAGTGTAAATGTCACTGTCCCCTGTGGACCCCTGAGAGACGCGTGGTTAGGTCATCACTCAGGATGTGCCTGGAGTCCCTGTCCAGTGAGCCTGTGACCCATGTCCGGAGGAGTCTGGGCTGGTGGCTCACGTCTCCTGAAGGATCCCCCCGGTCTGCTCTGGACTGACGGCTGGGAGACAGCAGCTCTTGGGGGAAGAGCCTTCACCAGGGAGCATCTCCCGTCCCCAGCTCTTGTGTCCCATGGGCTGGGCACCCTCCCGAGCAGCACGGACAGTTTGCTGCTCTCACTCGTGGCTTGTTGGGTTCTGGAGGGCTCCAGGACACCAGTTCCTGGTGAGGACATGGCTTTGTCGTGCTCTGGCTGGAGAGCTGGTACCCGTGTTTGAGTCGACCCGGTTCCCTGAGCTGAGAGAGCTGGCCAGGAGCGCCCTGCCCCGCGCCGGGGCTCCGTGCAGGCAGCTCTCCCTCCTCTTGCCCGGGTCCCTGCCTCTCCGAGTGCCAGCGCCAACCAACGGGTTTCTCTCTTCTCTCTTTAGATGAGTCAGACTACCAGACTGAGTACGAGGAGGAAATCCTGGACAACCAGAAGGACGATTATATCAATTTCATAAGCAACCAGGTTGAAGAAGACTCTGACTCGGTACGAGCTGCCCTGGAAACAGGCAGTGCCTGTGTCGTTGCTGGATCTGGTGTGCGCGGTGTGCAGTGGAGGTGTCAGGAAGGGTGCTGACAAAAACACCCACAGGGACTGGCTGGGGAGGACTGGGCAGAAATAAGTCGGCTTTTTGTGTAGCGCAGACACTCAGTGCCACGTGCTCACCCTGCTCAGGTCAGGGATCTTCAGTGGGTGGCAAAACCCAGCCCCGGTTCAAGCCTGGCCGCGCAGCTCCGAGGGGCTGCGCACGAGGCGAGTCAGGGAGAGGCGGAGGGAGCCGCTTCCTCCTGCGCGGAGGAGAGGATCCGACTGCTGTCTGAGCTGCCCCGGGGTGTTCTGGGGAAGACAGCAGCAGAAAGACGAGAGGTGGCAGATGCAGCTTGTGCAAAGGGGGATCCTCACCGGGTATGGAGGGAAATGCTCCCCAGTAAGCACTGGGAAACTGGCTGAGAGCTGCAGCGGGCTGTGCAGGGAGGTTGTGGAAAATCCGTCCTTGCAGATCTTTGAAAACCAAGTAGCTGCCCTGAAGAACCAGGTCTGGCGTTAGAGTCAGGCTGGCTTAGAGCAGAAACTTGTGTCACCCCCCCCGGAGTCCCTTCAGCCGAGGCTGTTTGATTCTGTGGGATGTGTGGTCCTGAGGCCAGCCTCGCGTGATGTGCCCAAGCCAGCGAAGCAAAGCTCTGAAGGGCCCTATCCTGCCGCTCTTACCCCTGCTGGAGCGGCCGCGGGTTCCAAAGGTGAGGCTGCCTGTTGTGGTGGAGCAGGAAGGTGCCCGCCCTGGGTAGCTGCCCACGTGAGGGTGTCAGATGGCTTCAGTGCTTCGAGTGATGGCGTGAAGGTGTTGTGTGCTGGGCTGTTCTCCAGGGGGTGATGGCTGGTGGACAAAGAAGAGGTGGAGGGGAAGAGGACAGATTTTATGCAGCTCGGAGAGGAGGCTGAAGAATGAATTTGTGCTTATTTATGATTTATTTATGTGTTCTTCAGGATGAAGATAGGCAGCTCAGAAAGCGCAGGAACCTCCCCAGCGTGGACAGCCAGGCCAGCAGCACGGGGGAGCCGGGCTAGCCCTCGGAAGAGTCTGAGCTGGCTGGCCGAGAGCTGCACCCTGTCCTGCTGACAGCAGCCGTCGTTATTTATGAACAGTTTTAAAAACTAAGACGAGGTCTAGCTGAAATTAAGCAAACTTTTGTCCTTCTCCGGACAGTGCCCTGGGTGCCCTGGGACATTCAGGTGCCAGCATGGCACCCACGTGCCTTTGGATCTCCCGTGAAGGGGGGCTGCTGTGTGCCGTACCCCTGGTTGGTGCCAGCGGGAGCAGCCGGTTATCGATCGCTCCGAGACTGGCGGAGGGGGAACGTGCTGGGAACGTGCGGTTAAACCCTGCCTTGATTTGTGCTGCTGAATGTTCTAGTTGCTGGTTTTACTGCGAGGGCCCAAAGGATGACGGGACATCGTCCTGCCGCCTGCTGAAAAGGCTCCGAGCAGCAGCACTAGAGGGGGGCTGTGGCCCAAGCAGCCGTTGCTTTCTTTTCACATGAATCAGGTAACTTGTGATTAACTCCTCAGAGATTTTCAACCGCGCCCTTGTGAGCAGCGCTCTGACAGGAGCCGCTCCGACTGTGTTTCACTTGAAATCCAAACCTAAGAAATCTGTTCCTGTGAGCACGAGCTGTGGAGCTGTATCCTCGGGCCATGAGCGGGACGTTTACTGACGGATCACGGAGCTGACACTTGCCGGGCAGCTCTGGCCTCACCTCTTGGCTCTACTTGCCCTGTGAAATAAAGTTATTCTGCTGGATTGGAACGTCTGCGTGGTCCTTGGGGTGGGGTCGCACAAAGAGAAAGTTCCCCCCAACCGGGAGCCCAGCTTGCCTCTGCTCATATCAGACCCGCAAAGAAACGGGTGTGGTTTCCAGTTCCTCCCCAGCAGGAGCCATCGGTGAACTGTCAGGCACTGGGAGGAACCTCCAGTGCTCGTCCTCCCCCAGGGCTGCAGCAGTCGGTGTGAGTTGGACCGTGTTCAGACGTCCCCCGGCACTTGCTCTTCTTGTCTCACATCTGTCGGTGCCGATGGCTCCACTTGGCCGGATAATCAAGCTAGTTCTTGCTTTCTGTAAACTCTTCTGCTCAGCGCTAGCTCTAGGTGCTGTTGCCTGGAGGGGGTTTGTCATCGACTGGAGCACCGAAGAGGCTCCTCAAAGCTGCCTCCTTTGCCGAGCTCTCCGGGCCCTCTGAGGTGAAGTGTGTCAGGAGCTGGCGGCGATGCCTCAGGTGTGACCAGAGCTGGGTAGGACAAAATTTGGGCCAGGAACACGGTTAGTGGCACCACCAAGGACCGTGGTGGTAGCAAGTGCTGTGAAGCGTGACCTGTTCTCTGCACTGAACCTCCTCTCCCACGCCCTCCCTGTGGGCAGCTTCCAGCCAGTCGCTGCCATTGACAGGAAGGGCAGTTTCTGCTCTTTGAGTGAGAATTTGCCCAGCCTGTGCAGTGCGTTGGCACTGACGTGGTTGGATCTGGGGGGGCTGGCACACGTGTGCCAGCTCTGTCGTCCTTGGCTTTGTCATCCTCAGCCCCATCTCGGTGCCCGCTCCAGCTCGTGAGCGTCTGTCCCTCCAGACCAGGCAGGTGGCTGCTGTCCCTCGACTGAATGAGATGCTGAATTAACTGGAAGTGCCTGGTGGGTGACTTTTCTCCCTGCTGCAGAGCTGGGGGATGCCAGCCCAGCACAGGACAGCCCTTAAACCTCTGTTCCGTGGCTCAGCCATGGCACCAAGTCACCCAGGAGCTGTAAAATCCCTCCCCTCCACTTGCTTCCTCCCTGGAAATAGAAAGCTTTTAACGAAGCAGATTGGAAAAGCTTTTAGACTGGGGTTGGCAAAGAAGTGCACCCCCGGGGTTTCAGGATAACGAGGTGGGAAAGAGCCGATGCGGAGGAGGTCGTGCCAGCCTCATGGATCAGTGCCTGGGCTTCAGCCGGGAGCAGTGGCACGGGGCTGCCTGGCCCAGCTGG
>NW_010410354.1:4953-5332 GCF_000710305.1 Buceros rhinoceros silvestris | reverse complement strand
CGCTGGAGCTCCTCTTCTGCGAGCAGTGAACCATCCAGTGTGCTCCAAGTGTTGGGAAAGAGGTTTTCGGAGCACCCAAGAGCTGCCGCTTTTGTGGAGGTGGTGTCTGCGCTGTGGCCGTTCCTCGGTGTGAAACGGGCGGTGGGAGGAGAGCGCTTCTGCTCGTGTCCCTCGCAGTAACGCTGGGGTGGTGAGGGGGGATTATAGCACCACCCTGTCAGCGCCCATCCCTCGAGCACTGGGATCATGGCGTGGCCACATGCTGCTGAGCGATGCCAGGGCTGAGCCCGGTTCATGCCGGAGCTGCGGGCAGGATGGACACCAGAGCCTGGGCATGGACCACGCGTCACAGCAGCTCCGCTCCCCGTTGCTGGAGTTG
>NW_010410354.1:2069-4063 GCF_000710305.1 Buceros rhinoceros silvestris | reverse complement strand
TGTGAAGGGGCCGTGGTCCCGCTGGGTCGGACTTTGCCTGTGAGATGCCCTGATCCTGGCCCCGTTCTGGGGGGTCACTGGGGCTGCTGGGGCCGGGGTGGTTTAGGAGCAGGTGATGGAAGGGCCCCTCTGAGGCTGCCGGTCCAGAATCCACCCAGGAAAATGCCGCTCTGTCGGTGCCGTAACTGAGTCTTCATGAGGCACCTTGCAGCCAGGCCCTTCTTTCTTGCAGAGACCCTCCCATGAGCCTCGAATGTCTCATCTCCAACCTCCTCATCCGCCTCCTCAGAAAACCACCTCAGCTCCCCCTCGGCATAAACGCGTTCACAATTAGTGGCAGAAAATAATGCTGGGGGCAGGAAGGTGACCTCAGCAACCCCGGCTGGTTTGCCCTTGGGGAAGAGAGTGCTTTGTTCTGCTGTCGCGCTCTGGAGGGTGCCGGGAGGACAGGACGAGTGGCCCGGAGCGTGCTGCTGGGACGAGCGTGGCGCGTCCCTGCGCTGCTGTGGGGTGGAGCTGGCGGTAGGTTGTGGGCTGGCGCCCGTCCCCAGCCCCGTGGCTTGTCTGTCTCCTTTGGGCCTTCAGCTGTCCCCTCTCTGGCCACCGCTCGTTGCGCTGCAGAAAAGCACCACCGGGCCAGTCCCGCTTTTCTCATCCTCTGCTCCAGTTTCTGCACCTGCAGCCAGCACCGCGTTGCTGGAGTGCTGCAAAAGCAACTGCTTCTGATTCACCTCCCCCTGATGATGTCTAGATGTTGTGCATCTCCTCTGGATGAAACGTCTCCTCTGTTCCTGTTTGAAAACTGCCCTATTTTAACGCTGCCAAGCGAAAGCGGGTTTGTGCGCGGAGAAGCTCGCGGTTGCTCTGTGTAACTCCTCGCTCATCGCTATTCACCGCCCGTCGCCCCCCGCCCGCAGCTGCACGCTTTATCAGCTGTGTTTTGTGCTCATTTCTCCATCAGCGATGAAAACACTGATTAGTGTCAGGCTGGGACGGACTCCTGCCGAATCCCTCTAAGCCATCTCCGCTCCCTGATGGCGCCTTGTTTTGGAGCGGGCTTTGCAGCTCTCCATCCAGCTAATGGGGGCTTTGTGGAGATTGTATAGCGCTAAATTTGTAATTAGGGTGTCATATGATGTGAAGTCAAGCCCGTTGCCAAAAGCTAAGCAGATAATGGCACGTGGTAACCTCTATCTGCAAACCGGTAATTTTCCCGAAGGATGGAATGAGGTTCATTTGACAAGGCATTTTCCATCTCACCACACTGGCGGGTGTATTTTTAACCTCTGACTTCTACATGCATTGAATCCTCTGCGTCCTCTCTCTCTTCTTCAATCGGAATGTCACGATGGACCGATGACCGACCGGCCGTTAACCAGGGCACCTGCGCCCTCTCTCTCTTCTTCAATCGGAATGTCACAATGGACCGACCGACCGGCCGTTAACCAGGGCACCCTCCTCGCCCACCGAGCACCACGTGAGCATCTGCCAAGCCTGGCACCTCCCCAGGCTTCGAGCTTCCCAGCAGGGAGTGAAGCCAGCTGGGCTCAGCTCCGCACGCTGCTTGAGGGCCCTCAGGTGCGGGTCGTGTGGATCTGCTGGCTTAGACACCCCCCGATGCCACCCGAGATGCTCTCCGTTGTTAGCAGACCATCCTCCTGTCTTACAGCCCCATCCCTTCTACGTGCAGAAGCAGCCCGCTGAGGACCTTGTCACTCGCCACGTACCTCCACACCTAGAAATGCTGGGACTTCTCCGTGCCTGGAGACTTTCAAAGTTCAGCTGGGCCATCGCTGAGTGTTGCTTTGACATCAGTCCTGCTCCAAGCCAGAGGCTGGACTAGAGATACCCGAGGCTGCTCCTGGCCAAAATCTTTTTATGCTCCTCTAAGGCGGTGAAATGAACCTGCGCCATCGTTAATGCTTCTTTTGTTTCTACTGTGCTCAGTGAGCAACTTCACACTGCTCGTGGCTTTGCCAGGCATGGACTTTCCT
>NW_010410354.1:1404-1906 GCF_000710305.1 Buceros rhinoceros silvestris | reverse complement strand
CACAGCTCGTCGTGCTGATGGCTGCACGTTGAGTAGTATCTGTCACCCGCTCCACACACACTGTCATTTTGCTTCCAACTGCCGTTTTCAGGTTACCAACTTACAGGATGGGCCTTCAGCCAAACTTACATTTTCTCGACTCTGCAATATCAGCTTTTCTGCCCTGTTAAAGCTCTACTCAAAGAACTGCTCATTACCCTCGCTATGTGGGGGGGTTTTGCTTCAATTTTCCTCGTAACGGTCACCATCTCCATGAAGTTTGTGGAGCTGCTGGTTCCGTGAGCGATGAAGATTACCAACTTACAGGATGGGCCTTCAGCCAAACTTACATTTTCTCGACTCTGCAATATCAGCTTTTCTGCCCTGTTAAAGCTCTACTCAAAGAACTGCTCATTACCCTCGCTATGTGGGGGGGTTTTGCTTCAATTTTCCTCGTAACGGTCACCATCTCCATGAAGTTTGTGGAGCTGCTGGTTCCGTGAGCGATGAAGAGACCACCAAC
>NW_010410354.1:590-1139 GCF_000710305.1 Buceros rhinoceros silvestris | reverse complement strand
GGCTGGCCGCGCCCCCCCCAGCCCCCGAGCTGCTCTCCCCGTGCTGGAGCATCTCTGCTCGCCCCGGCTGCTGCTCCGCCCCTTCGCTATCCTCAGCCAGTTTTCCTTTAGGTCTAACACGGACTTCCCCACCCGGGTTTAATCCCATTGCTTCTCACCCTGTCCTGCCTTCAGCCCGTACACAAGCAGCGTGTGTTGCTGAGGATCCCCCCAAGTCTTTAATTTTCTGGGGTGAATCGGTCGCATTTTCAGCCTTTGCTGCACTTTGGCTCCGTCTGACCCCTCCTGGTGCTCCCTCTGCCCCCAGCCACCCAAACCTCCCCTTGAGTGCCAGAGGAAGGCCGGGTCCCCCGGCTGCTTCACTCCAGACCTGCGCGTTTCTGTGCCATTTCTCATGCCGCGACATTCACCGTTTCTGCACAAGCACCTCACTTTGGTTCCAGTCCGCTGAAGCAGCAGCATCCAGGTCCTTTTGTGCAGAACAGCGACGGACTCAGCTGCTGCCCCTGCCAGGCTCCCCGCCGAGCCTCACTCAGCCCCCTCCTGATT
>NW_010410354.1:0-359 GCF_000710305.1 Buceros rhinoceros silvestris | reverse complement strand
CGGAGCACGTCCTCCTGCCTCGCGCACACGCGCGCAGCCACTCCCTTGCTGTGTCCTGGGCTGTTTCGTCTGCAGCTGGGGAATTTGTCACCCTTGCCAGCAGGGTCTAAGCTACAGGCTCTCGACTGCCCACAGCTTGGTGCGATGCCCCAGCTGAGGCAGATGGCACCTGTCTTGCTACACCCTCATGGTGGCCAGGATGGGTGTGGACCCGCGTGAACCTCCCCACGCTGCCCAGAGCCGCTTCTCATCTCCGGCACAGAGGCAGGTTTGTGCTCCAGGCCAGAGGGAGGAGCGGTGGCGAGCCCTGCAATGCTCACGGTACAGCCCAGCCCAGCTCTCCTCTTTCCTCACCTCCC
>NW_010410353.1:0-4125 GCF_000710305.1 Buceros rhinoceros silvestris | reverse complement strand
CCAAATCACAGTCTTAAAGCTTCAGCATCCTCCTGTTCTTCCTGCAGAAGACACCAGCATCATCATCTCCAGCTCAGATGACAGCTCGGAAGATACGGTGGTGAGTGAAATGGCAGACCTCCCTCCTTGCTGAGCCACGCGGAAGAGGCAGCTGCACCCCACCTTCTCTGGGGAGCCTTTCCTCTTCCTCCACATGAGGAAGTCGCATCCATATGAGCTTTCTGCCTTCCTGGCACCAGCCAGAGACTGACTTGCTGCTTTCCCTTCCCCTTCGCTTGCTCCCAGTCATCTGAACCATCCCAAATCCAGTCCTCCTGGGCGTTGCTATTATCTCCAGGTGTTGGGAGCAGGCAGAGTCCGCTCTCACAGGCAGCAGACCCCACCTTGATTTGCTCTGAGGGGGGATCGTGCACCATCTGATCCCCTAAGACGACACTTTCGAGTTGGTCCTTATGGCCTCTTCCTTTCTGCCTCACTCGGAAGGTTGTTCTCAGCTTAAAAATTATCAATTTTCATCTAAAACTAAGTTTGAGGGTTGACTGTAGCTCGACGAGTTCATCAGTCCTGTGCCTACACAGGCTGAGAAGCTCCCGGGAGTCACCCAGCAGAGCGGGTAGGGACCACCTGAGCATCCCCCAAGTGACATTTCCAAGCTCCCTGTGGGGCTTTTCACAGCACCAAAGCAGCAAACTGGTGGCCGGATGGCCCTGGCCAAGGTAGTTAGATGAACCAAGGGCGCGGGGTCGCTGCCAGGATCCCCTGTCACCATCACAAGCAGGGGATGCCTTTGGGAAGGGAGACGAGTGCGGCTGATTTGGCAGCGGGGGGTGTGTGGGGGGGTTGGTTTTCCAGAGCCGGCTGAATGAGGGGTTAACAGCCCCCTTTTTATTTGTATAAACTATTGCAGAAGCTCTTCTTGCTCTTCAATAAAACTGTTCCCGGATTCAGTCTCAGCCCGCTGCTGGATTCTATATTAGTTTTTCCCTTTGCTGTTTTTCCTTGATCTGCCATCTCTAAGAGGCAATAAAAAACCTTGTCCCCACCCCTCCCCGCTAGCACCAAAAAATCCTGGGGTGATGTTAGGTGCTTGCTGTGAGCAATCCCCACGTGTCAGGTGTCCTTTGGTACGATGTGGATTTAAGGGTGTAGGCTGAAAAGAGAGAGGTCCCGGGGGTATAAACATCTCGCCCATGGCCTAGTGCTGGGTGCTAGAAAAGTGCAGCCTTGAGAAATGGGAAAAATTGGTTTAAGGTTTGAGGAAGTGGGGGGGAAGTGAGAGAAAAAGGCTGAGCAACAGGGTGAGGCAGCGGGATGCAGCCCAGGGAAGTGGAGGGCAAGGGCTGAGGATGTGCCTAGAGGCTCAGACATCTGCAGGGAGATTTTTGGGGCTGGGGAGGAAACTTTGTGGGGTCACCTGGGGACTGTCATGCCCTGCACGCCAAGCCAAAGCTGCGAGAGCATCGCCAGCACCCGGCTCTACCCAGATCCACCGCCCACGGCCGCCGTGGTGCTACAACCATGTGTCTCTGCACAGGTGATTTTCCTCCCCCCAGATCCTGCACTTTCCCCCTCTCTGCTTAACCTGTCGGTAAAGCATTTTGGCACAGAAATTCCATCTGCTCGTTGATGGTTTGGGTACCGAGCATCCGCCATCACATTTTATCGCCAAATTTGGTTCATCTAACTCCCTTCAGGCCAGCTGAGTCATGCCGGGCACAGACAGATAAGGGGGACGCAGGGCACTGCCACCACCCCACCACCAGTACCATCCTTCTGTCCCTTTCTGGTCAGAAGGAACCCTCATGGCCCTCAAACACCCCATTTTAACCAGGCATTTAAGCAGCTTGAGCTGGGGAGCCCTTGGTTTTGCTCACGTACCTGCAGACATCAGTTGCCACTACTCCTAGGCTGCAGGTCAAGGTGCAGAGACCTGTTGCGGAGGGAGATGGGACACCCCATCAAGGCAGGGTGTTCAGGGATTGTCCCCGGAGAAAAACCCGAGGTTGGACCCTCTTCAAAGTCTTGCTGTCCTTCTCATCCCATAGGGCTGTGGATGTTCATCCCTGCTGAGGCTGGGCAGGGGATGGTTGGTGTGGCTGCTTTTCCTCATCCTTGGGAAGCACCATGGAAGGCACTGGATCTGCTGTGCCTGGAGAGGCATCAAACCTCCTCCTGGCCCAAATCGGTCCCCTTTTCCAACCAGATGTTTAAATCAAGTGGTACTGCATGCACTGAGGTTGCTCAGCCATGTTTGTGTCCCCGCATGAGCTGCATCCCCATGAGATGTGCAGAAAGGGACAGCAAGACCCCAGACCTGCCTGTTGTGTCCATCTGGTCACTGCCTGGATCCCATCCCCTGCTTAGGTCAAGCTGCATTCAAGACCCTGCTCTTGGTCAATTAGCCAAGTTGGTTAGTTAGTTTTGGGCTTTCAGTAGGTCTCCCCATGGCCAACCCACTCCTGAGACACAACATACACTCAACCATCCCTGGCAGTGCTGGGACATGAGACCCAGCAGGTTTCACAGCATTCAGGTTCTTGCCCATGGCCAATGGTGTACCAGAGAGCACTCCTCACACCTTCCCAGCCAGGACCAGGCAGGTAGGTGGGACTGGGCCCCTTCTCCACTCTCTTGCAGGCCTTCAGCAAGCCCAAGGACAGCAAGAAGCCCTCCAGCCCCACGTGGTCCAGGAGCGGCACCTCACCCCACCACAGCACTGGTCACACCAGTCCCTGGGATGATGGGTTGGAGCTGAGCACCTTGGTGTTCCTCAGCTTGAAGGTTGACCGGCAAAGTGAGCATTGTCTTTCCTGCACAAAGGGGGCTGGGGGGCAGAGAGGGGCATCCCAGATACTTATTCCAGCCCCATCCTTTCCCCTCCACAGCCCAGCACATCACGGAGGTGGCAGCAGCAAATGGAGAGCATGCCTTCAAGACGCTGATTCAGACGCCCGAGTCAGTGCTGGCACTGCTCTCTGAGGGTGTCCCCTTGGAGGTGGGGATGCAGGACCTCCTCTGGTACCTCTCTCCACTCCCCAGGCCCATCCTCGTCGTCTATAACTTCTGGGCACCAGAGATGCCTGTTCTCTTTAAAACCCTGGGTGCCATGGGCATGAAAGAGGAGTTCTGCAACATTGTGGGTGGTTATGTGGATATGTTGTCCTTGATGAAAGAAAAGCTGCCCAAGGCCCCTTCCTACAAGCTGAAGAACCTGCTGGGAAGACACAGGCAGCAACAGTTCAGTAAGAACAGCGTGCTGGCCACCGCCAAGGCCTTGCAGAAGCTTTGGGGAGCCCTGAAGCTCCCTGCCCACGCTGACACCGGGGTGGTGCTCACCCACTGCAACCTGCAGAGCTACACCGTCCTGCTGCCACTGGTCCGGGAGAAGCTGCTCACCAGGAGGGCAGCCAAGATCCTGGCCCGGCGTAACCTCATCCTCTGTGAGCTGGAAGAGGCATGAGTGCAAGCGTGGGGCGAGCTCAGCTGGCAAACCCCGCCAGGGATGCTCACAGCAGCATCAAGCAGGACTCGCAGACCCTCTGTGCTGCCGGGTTCGGGCCCCTGGGGCAGCCCTCGGGGCAAGAATCCATCCAATCAAATTAATATCTTGAGAAAATAAATTCCACGGTGTAATCCACTGGGGAGTCTCCACCCCTTCTTTTCCCAACCTGCCGGGAGGGGAGATGGCTCGGGCGGCACCTTGCCCACCCACCCCCAAACCGCTCCCAACCCACGAGTGCCAGGCAGAGGTTGCCAGCGGTGTCCCCAGGCCGGTGCGACAAGGCAGTGAGGGCCACACGCCACCAGGTGTCCTCTTTGCACAGCCGCACACAGCCGGGCGTGCGAGGGCCGGCTCCCCTCCCTGGGCACATCCCACCGGTGCACACTCACCGGGGCACCTTGCCCACCCACCCCCAAACCGCTCCCAACCCACGAGTGCCAGGCAGAGGTTGCCAGCGGTGTCCCCAGGCCGGTGCGACAAGGCAGTGAGGGCCACACGCCACCAGGTGTCCTCTTTGCACAGCCGCACACAGCCGGGCGTGCGAGGGCCGGCTCCCCTCCCTGGGCACATCCCACCGGTGCACACTCACCGGTGCACGTCCCACTGGTGCATATCCCACCAGT
>NW_010410352.1:0-2278 GCF_000710305.1 Buceros rhinoceros silvestris | reverse complement strand
GAGCAGCTTCGGCAGCGTTTCAGCAAGCGCTTGCCGTGCTTGCAGTCCCCTCGCAGTTACTTTGGCTGTCCAACTTCGGCAGTGAGAGGATTTCAAAAATCAGAAAATTTGCAAAAGATCTTCTCCTCCGGGCAGGCGAAGCGTTTCCGATCCTTGAATCCCCGCAGATGTACAAAGGATAATAAAAATAATAACAATAATAAAAAATCGGCGGCAGTGGTTGCTTCTCTAAAAACTATCAAAAAGATTTTTTTTTAAATATGTGTATTTATATATACATAGGAAAGAGGGGCGGCCACAGGTCTGAAAGCAGGGGTAGAAAAGCTTATTAGCTACTCATCGCTTCTGATGCGATTGATGGAGTGGAGGGGTAGGAGAGAGACAGAAGGGGAAAAAAGTCTCAGCTTGTTGTTGAAGCCTTCTTCCTGTGCAGTGAGAGGCAGTGAAATGTCTGATTGCACCGCGGGGTTGTTGGTTTTCAGGGAGTGTTTTGCTGCATTTAGAGATCTAACCTTGCATTGCTTGCGGCGGAGAGCTGCATCTCGCTGCCGTCGGTATTTTCCCCCCTCTGTCTCGTACACCCTCACTGTTTCCTTCCCGAATCAGAAGGCGAGGGAATGAGGATTGCAGGGCAAGAGGGGAAAACAAAACACGCACAAAAAACCTCTCAGGAAAAACTAGTGTCCGGATTTGTAGTTTCCTTTCTCTCCCTCTGCTACCAGCCTCCCACTCGTCCTTTTGCGGGGAAAAAATTAAGAAACCCACTAGCTGACTGTCAAGATTAGCAGTAAATACATATTTTGAGAGAAATCACAGGCTGTGCTCAATCAGATGCACACTTGGGTTTCTTTAAGACAGGCCAGTAGCCGCCGCCACCACCACATCCTTTCTCTCCGTGTATCTATGCCTGTGTGCGTATGCGTGTCTGAGGAGCTGCACTTTTCTCCATGCAGTTTAATTCCAGTTTGCTTTTCTCTCCAGCCGAGAGGAAATCAACAGGCAACCCATGGCTGGACGCATAGATTGAAAACAGAGAGTAAGAGAGAGAAAGGAAGGCGGGGGGGAAGGGGGAGAGGAAGAAAGAAAAGCCACCACACACACACTCTCTCTCTTAGTCTCTCGCTAAAAGGGAAACAGTCTCTGTATTCACAGAGCTGCGCTATCAAGTGCCTCTCTTTTCTTTCTATTCAGTATCTCCTTCCAATGACACTGCCGCCTAGTCCTCTTCATTTAGGGGAGGGGAGAAGAGGAGGAAAAACAATCCCGGCTATGAATAAAGTGGGAGATCTTTCAATCGAATAATTCGCTTATATTAAAACCTATGCAGTTCCGCAATTGGCGTGATGCATTTTTTGCAGTCTTTTCAAGCTCTAACAGTCTCCCTGGGTATCTTGGTACAGGGGAGAAGAACGGCGGCAGCGCCAGATGCGTTCCCCTCACTGATATACCTTTCCCAGCAACACGGTGTATACGTAAATATTGGGGAAGGGTAACTAAATTTTATTTCAGGTTCTGTTAACAACCAGAAATAAATGAATGGCACATCCCGAAATGCAGGTGTTTCAATTTGCTGGATGAGTCAGATCCAGCGGAACAAATCACATTCACTATCGCCTCATGTTCCTCCCTTCACAGACATTAGTTGCAGCTTCTTCCTAACGCTACTCTATACACAGGAAAAAAAATTAATCAGATTTATATTTTGGAGGGGGGGGAGGAGAAAAAGAAAAAGAGAGAAGGGGTGGGGGGGTGGTCAGATCCAGCTACACTTTTACTATACCTCTTTCTCCGGGAGACTGAGGATCAGGAAAACAAGGCTGTTATCCACTCACTGGCACAGAGGCGCGTCTGTCTCCTGCTTTGCTGAGTGTTTTTAACCACCTTTCCTCAGTGTTATGTGTGAAATAAATCAGAGATCTTTCATATTAAAAGCAAAAAAACCAACAAAAACATAGATTCCCAATACATAGCTCACAGATCTAGCTCCGAGTCTCAGTTCTGCACTGTTTTTTTCTCCTTTATTTGAGTCCGGACCCAAAAGTACACAGTTAATTCTGCAACCTGTGGTAGAGAGGCTTTCAAAAGAAAAAGAAGAAAAAATAAATATTCTTCTCTGCCTCATTGATGGGTGGCCCCTTTCAAACAGACGGTCGCCAGTCTTAGCCAGATAGCACGCGAAAGGAACGCCGATCCCCGATAAACCAGATCCATGTCACCAGCCGCCCGCAGGTAAGTGGAGAATTCAGCGAAAATTCAACAGTTGGAGCCGCTCTCTGCC
>NW_010410351.1:19299-19895 GCF_000710305.1 Buceros rhinoceros silvestris | reverse complement strand
CAGAAATGGGACGATCCTCTGGCACAAAACAAACAGTCTGTTCTGCATGGACTTCAAGGTCTCTGCATCTTTGAAAGAATAGCGATAGAAGTAATTTCAGCAAAATCCTGTTTTAGCTTCATTACTTAATATGCTTGCAGCTCAAGACTACTGCGCCCTCACATACGTTAATGGCCAACACATAGAAAGGCCAGCTTCAGCATTAACAGCTGTTTCTAGTGCTGCATCAACAAACCACAAGCAAGTTATCCTCCATAGGGAACATAACAGAGAACACCCAGTCCAAGCTCAAGTCAAATTATATTTCAGTTCAACGCTTTGGTTTAGGTTTCTTCCTATTGCCATATTTTTTCATGTTTCCTTTTACAAGAGAATATCTTCAAGAACCAAAACACAAAGAGCAGAGGGGACCCATCTTAGCAGAAGCAAGTGTCTTCACAACTGACTTATCTTAAAACCACCAAAATCTTCCCCAAACCCACAAACCAAGTTTGAGATACAAGTTTCAAGCACTTATATGTTATCTAAGTTCATCACAAGAGACAGAAAGCCTCCTCCTTCCAGAGGAGGAATGCGAGCACTTGGAGAAATGAAGG
>NW_010410351.1:14513-19188 GCF_000710305.1 Buceros rhinoceros silvestris | reverse complement strand
ATGAAGGGGGTGGGGGGGTGGGAATCACCTATCGCATTACACACCCTGATGATAGTTTTTACAAAGTTCAGTTACTAATTCTCTAAGTGAAGGTGTTCCATGTTGAATCCTTTTTCCTGGTCAACTGCTGAGACAAGCACCTCTCTGCACCTCCAGCTCTTGGGGAACAAAACTACGACTCCAAGACCTCCTTTTAATTGCTCTTCCTGAACGATTAAACCTTTTCTTCAGTAATAATGGATTTTGAGTTTGACAACCTCCTAAAGCTCTGCTTCAAAATAGACCCAAAACATCAGTATAGTGCATAAAAATAATTGAAAAAACTAAAGCCAGCATCCTTTTTAAATTGTTGTCAGGAACAATTAGCAAAACTCTGAATTTCTAAAGAAACAAAATCTTTTCATTCCAGGACGTAAAAGGGCTTTCTCACCCCTTCCATGAAGATTGTATCAGATTTGACATAGAAAAGGCCGGAACAAATTACCGATGGGGTAAGGCATTGCAGATTGAATAAAAGAGTTGAAATAGATCGGGCTCACAGTACTGCCACTGGAAAAAAAGAAGCAAAAAACTCTTTGCCTCAATCACAGCTCTTTTGTCCACCTGCATAAAACTCCCAGAGAGAGTCTGGAAGCCTACTGCTTCAACTCCTGATAAGCATTCATGGTTCACAGTAGGTAACTGGCACAAGAAGATGTAACAAGGATAGAGCAAGGGGTCAGAGGGTTGAACTCCTCCTGATGTCAATCTGTATGGAAGGGGAAGTCAAATACAAAATGCAGTGGTTCTGGGGCTCAAATGGTACACACAGAATTGGCTCAAATGAGATAGAAAAGCTATGGCTCCTACTTTTAAAAGTAGAAGTCACCATTCTCTTCACTGAATAACACTGTTCTGATGAAACTTAATGGTACTGAGACCCATACATTAATACTTTTTTTTGAAAGAACCACACTTTTTTATTAGTATTACCTTTACTTCTTACAGATTCGTTTTAAATTAAGCAATAAAATGCAAAACGTGAAGATAAAATCATGCTAGTGCTGTTCAAATATAATTTTTATTTCTATTTAAATGTTTTAGAAGCATCCAGAGAAAAAAGCAAAACAAAGAAAAAATTTCAGGTCAAGTGAGGATAACTTTATCCTTCTTGCTGATAAACAAGCCTTTGCACATACTGCCTCAGAAAGTATTTTATCTAGTTAACACAAACAGCTTTGATATGGGAATTAGGGACAAAAATCATTGCTTACTAATCTCTTGATTATTTTCAATTTAGATAAACTAAAAACTGTGACAGGCAAACTACTTCAAAACACCACCATTTACTTGCAGAAAACATATCCATTTCCATCTCACAATATTGCTAAAGTTGCACTTAGCAGGGAGTATCTGATAAAGCTTGTTAGAGACCACATTTTAAAGGAAAACAAAAATAGTTTTGACGTACAGACACAAATAGTATCATGGCAATGATACAAAAGCAAGGCTACTTCAAAGAAGCCAGATCATTCTTCAAGAAAATAATAAGTTTATCAACCAGATTTTCTCTTCCTATTCAATCATTCACTGCTCTGACACTATTAACAGACCAATTTCTCTCAGCAGCAGAGGTGCATCAATCTGAATTAAATATTTCTCTGAGTTCAAATCACCTCATCTGGGCTCAGGCTACTCCAGAACCGGAACACAAGAAAGAGCTTCCAAAAGAAACTTTCATCAATCTGAAGGCAGCACTTCAGGGATTTCAGGTTTTAAGGAAACGACAGCTCCCTCTGTACAGCCCTAAAGCCATGAGATTGGGACAAGCGTGGTGGTAACCCATGTGCCTTCCAGCACCATACACAAAGTTGACCTTTTCCAACCTCAAGATTTCTGGCTGGAGATGGAGGGTCCGAAAATGGAATTTGCATCTGTAACAGACTGTCCGTGATAACAAGACAGCATGAAGGACAGCATACATCTCTCACTGAGATGAACTATTTCATTATCGTGCAATCGGGAGGCCAAGGTGAGCTGGCTGGTTTTGCTGACCTCAGACATACAAACCACTCTGAGCCCTGTTGGGTAGCTGCTGTCCTCAATCCTTCACCGGTGTTAAGACTAATAGTATATTCACGACTAAGGCACAGAAAAGGAGACGCCTGACTTGTGTACCTCTTGAAGGCAAAGAAAGTGAAAGAAATATGACAGTACCTGTGACACCTGACTTCATACGCACTTTAATAACATGTCAGTGATTGCCCCTGCACTGCTGGACCACATTCACCATTCCACAGCTGGATCTCTTTGGACATTTTTCCTTTTATTTCCCTTTGCCACCCTCACACACACCTCCCCACACACTCCCTTTTTTCTTTTTTGAAAGACAACAGTGGTATTAGAATAAACCTAAGACACAAGAAAAGTTCTGAGACATACGGGTAATGATTCGCTTACTTCTATTTGTCCAGCTCACTTTCACAAGGAGCTTCACTGCTATCCATCCTTGCTGATCAGGGGGGATTTTAGGGGTGGTGGTGAACCTCAGCAACTTCCTCGCTGTCTACCAATTTTTCCCAGGAACTGATTGTACTTTCAGATCACCTCACATCCAACAAAGTCACCTGGAGTCAGATTAGAAGAATGCGGACATAAGTGAGTGCTGCAACATCAGGAGGCAGAGAACAGCTGAAAGTGCTCTAGGGAGCATTCTCTGGAGAAATGTAATCAGAGCAGTAAAGCCACAGAACATTTGTGAGTTTACCAGCAGCGTTAGGAGAAAACCAGAGCACAAAGCCTGGCTGTGAGGTGAGGCCAAGCAGCATGAACCAACCACCTGATGGAGCAGAAGGAGAAAGCAAGCCAAAGAAAAGAATAACAAGAGCTTTATTTTTGCAGTCACAGTTGTAATTGCAAACGATCAGGCCAGTACAGTGCTTCGAATCACAAACATAATATTGTCTATCAAGTGTTTTCCAAACACACCATTTGGAAATTAAACAAGCTTCATATTAGTCCTGCCTTTTAACACCAGCAAGAAAATGCTACAATTTTACAAAGTAAAAAATGGGTCCTGACAGAATAAAAGATGGAATAAACCAATACAGGTGGCATACAGACGAAGACATTTTGTTGTAAAACACTAGCTGCCTGGAAAACTGTATAACCGTATTTTTCAAATATAAATGCAAAATCAGTACTGAAAGAAAATCAGAATTTCTAGTTCACTGTTTAAAGCCCTCAGAAACCTCTAGTCCTAGTCAAAATACAAAATGCGAGCTCATCCTTGGTGCGGAAAACCAATGAATGTAGTTTTGGACCATTCACGATATGCTATAAGAATCTAAATAGAAGGTAAAACTGCACAAAACAAAGAAACCCACCAACGGGTGGCATCCAACACCTTAGAGCTATGCAGAGACCTTCCTCCTGCAACTGAAATTAAACAGTCTCTCCCCTTTATTGGTGAACTTCATACTAGAAAAGAACTGTCTCAGTTTATCAGTATGTAAGGATGCTGGGAGGTTTTTACCTATGCTCTAAGTTACTCAGTTCTTTTGAATCCGAATATTGGCTGAAGGAGATCCAAAACTCAAAATTATTTTTTTGTAATTATACATGCCATAAAATGCATCACTTTCAGGCACACTTTTACACATGCATGAGTGAAGTGCCATCAGTTCATCTTCCTTAAAGTTCTTTTTCCTTAGTCACAGTTGTGTTATTGTTGAATTTTCACTACATTCCAAGACAATTCTCATTTCTTTTGGAAAAGAGCTCTACAGCTCTACAGTTTCAGTCCAGTTAGAACAATTATTATGCAAATCCCTCAACTCCGCATGGTTGCCCAGCCTTAGAACTCATTACAGATTCATTAGAAACACAGTTGCTTCATCTCCTCTTTCAGATACATTGAAATTTAATAATTACCATGAACTGGAGGATAATGTTGCAATAGGAACATTATACTCAAAGTTTTTGTGCTGGTGCACAGGATTCTTTCGTGCTTAATTTGTTATTAATCACACTTTAGATTATATTCAATGTTGTGTTTTTAAAAAAAAACCTGAAAAACTTCCTTATTTGAAAAAACAGTCTGCATCATCTTCCAAGTAATTCCCAATCTGCTCACACATTTTACCAAATACATTAAGAGAGACAAGCAGAAATTAATTACTCTTCACAGAGACTGGAGTGTCAGACTAGTTCTATTTATTTAACTTATTTCTATTTAATGGGACATGAAGAAGTTCAGAAGAGAGTTAGGCAGCCGAGGGATAGGGCAAGAGGGCAGACAGCTTGAACAACACTAGCAGTAGCTACTTCTCTCAGGGAGGTGAGGGACTCAACCAGAATGCAGGACTGGCAGGGTGAAATGCAATGCTAGAACATCGTGCCTAAGAATTGTGTACTAGCTTAAACAAACAGGAAGTACCTCCAAGATATTTAAACACAAAAGTAAACTGCAAAGATATCTGAAAGGCATCAGGAATTATAAATCAGATGCTTTGAAGCTGTTTAAATATGGAGAAGTTCCAGGTTTTATTATTTTTCAGGTTATTAATGTTATTGCACACAGCAACAGTTAAATCTCAGAGGTAAATATGGAGTGGGTTATTCAAACAAGCATTCATAGTAAAATTGGTCACTTGATACAGTCTTTAAAAATGGGGGGGATTTTAATGAGATCAAA
>NW_010410351.1:0-14305 GCF_000710305.1 Buceros rhinoceros silvestris | reverse complement strand
CCTGCTGCAGACATGAATTCTGCTTAACTAATCAATGTAATCAAATGCTTAAAAAGACTTCACAGTGGAGCTGAACACAGCAATTTCCCAGAAGAGGACCAGAGAAATTTCCCCTTAACATAAGGGAAACACCAAAAGGTTTAGAAGATAAAAAAAAAAAGAAAAAGGAAAAAGCAGCATGTGACTATTATTTACTTCACTGTCACTGGGGCCGGCAAATACAACGATGGGCCTCACCTACCACACAGTCTGAAACCCCACAACAACTTCATCTATTATGATCCCTTTTGTTGTTCCAGTACCAAAACCATTATCACAGCAAACTGGAGAAGAATAAAAGCAGCCATGGCAAGTTCACTGCAGAATGCTGACAGCAATCCAAGCTTAGAGATTATATAATGAACTTCTTCAAAACTTCACGGCATGGCTGTTTTTCAGGCAATACAAATATGCTGAAGGCTGGGGGAAAAAAGGAAAAGGGAGGAAAGCAGGATGATTCATTCAGCACTTCCTGTGTGAGAAAAATACCCTGTACTTGTTCACTGAAGGGTAACTCAAAAGGCACACTTGCCAAGCTGTGTAATGAGGAGGTGAAAGGAAAAACCCTACCACTGCAGTCCAAGAGTGACAGAATCAAGGATGAAAATAAAACATTCAAAGAGAAAACCAGGATATACATACATACAAATAGATATTCTTTATTTCTTTTGTGGAAAAAACAACGGAGGGTCTGCAAAAACTTGCTTGGTGCATAATCAATACACACAGATCTATACATGCTGCAGCATGTATGCATCCCAAAAGTAGTTCTCAGTAACTTAGCAAAGCAAGTTTTGCATTAACAATTCAATTCTAACCTCCTCCTCTAATTTCCCCAAAAAGATTCAATAAAGCAACTTCATCTGAAATATGCCAAACAGAACAATGAGTAAAAAGGGTACGCTGAAACCAAACTAAAACAGCAGTGCAGAGGCTGATCTGACCATTACATCTAAAGCATGAGAAGATAATTAATACATCCATTTTAAAATGATAGCAAAGCAGTCATCAGCATATTAGAAGTCTCTTGACTGACTGGCTTGTATAACATAAAAAGACCTATAAGCTGTGAAAAAAACATTTCATTGCGATCTCCCTAATATTGTTTCTCTTCAGGAGTGATTGATCTGAACACGTCTCCTTAAGCCTCATATTGAGTAGTTAAAACGAGTGGCACAAATCTTCAAGTTAGAGTTAGGGGGAAAAAAATTGAAGTATGAATTCCTCTTCTATAAAATCTCATGTTAGACTTCAGTGTTTACCAAGAAGCTTGATCTGTTTAGAAAGTCTTCTACAGACCATAACAGCTACTCTTTTAAGAGATCATTTTGCAAGTCCTGATTTTTAATTTCTTACGGAATTAACTGACTGCAATTAGTCATTTATCTTCTGAAGGTGCCATCCTTCACTTACAATGGTATTGATATTTCCACCATACCACTTTCGGTATCATGGATTGGAACTCAGGGAGGGAATAAGCAGTAAGGATCAGCAAACGTCAATACAACCATAGAGCCATTTTGCCACAAATCTCATTTAAGTTATCAAAAATAAAAGAATTACACAGTTTGTGTCTTTCGGGACACTATAAAATCATAATGTGACAATTCAAATGGTACAATAATAAAGAAGGAAAAAAAAAGATGCTTGTTTTTATACAATGCTAACAACCTTTTCAGCCTTGGAAAGCTTCTCAAGTATCAGTTGTCATCATCACAAAAAGTGATGTTATAATTATCCCAATTCCTCAAAGTCCCCATTTCTTAATTACAAGAGCTGCCTGCTTGCCCAGAGGAACAAAGGAGAAATCAGGAGAACAGACTGGTACTGGAAAGGAGCCTCAAAGTCATCCCAACCAACAGAATATTTTAAAAAGTTATTCAAAGGGATAAGAGTGAAACACAGCAATGAAAGGAATGAAAACCAAGGTTAAGATTTTCCACAGGAAATAGAGTCTAACCTCCACTGACATCCAAAGAGATACTCAGAGGTGCCAAAGTAGTTCAGCATAGATGACTTCAGCTTCCAAATCATACTGGACTTTTTGAAAACCATAACCTCTTTGTTCAGTCACTAAGACATGCTTTTGTAAGACATCCCTACCCAGAACAAAACTCTCCTCAGGACAGGAAATGTGGTTAAGACAAACCTCCATCTCTCCCCTTCTCTCTCTAACTTCACCACTATAGTTAAGGGGTTTTTTGCCATGTAGTTTAACTGGTTTTATTGAGAATAATATAATATTGATAATTCCCAAGAGATGTAAAGACAAGCAAAGTCCAGTGTCTTATGTTAAAAGTGTCCTCTTTACAAGAGATGTTTTTCTACATTATAATTTTAATTTATTCCATAATTTCTGCAGTAATTTGTAGATAGGATGTTAGAGTAGTCACATAAGAAATACAATGATATCTTATAAAAAATGATAGACAGCACTGACTCACAGTTGGCAAGAATGGAATAGATTAAAAAGTAATTTACCAATCCTTTGTACTGTAAGTTTTGATGATGTTTCAGTAGAGATTAATGGGCAAAGGTTTTGCTTTAAAAACAAATTTGAAAAATATTTTCAAGAAAATGTCTAGGGGAAGCTCACTCTTTGCAAATGTATTCTCTATGTTATTACCTCCTTTTCTAGTATTTGTCTGATGTTTTAAAAGCATGTAAGTGTTAAACCAGAAGTAATTAAGGACTTACAAAACCTGTAGCATTGAAAACTTGCAGAAAGCCTTCTATGCAAGAATACGCTGTCAAGTCTTTCTAATCAAGAATCAGTTTGCTGCAAAATACACAGGACACATTTTAAACATTTTCATCTCTCCTAAAATGTAACCTACTCCACAAGCTCTCTGAGGTCACAAAATATATCATCCTGGCAATTTGCTGGTGGTCTAAACCACTCAACACGCCTCCGATTCACTTAACCTTTGAGTTCCACCATCAGCTAAAGCCTCCCAGGTTTAGTATCCCTGTTTTGGCAATAGCATGATGCTCAATGTCTATCTCGGGTATCATCTAGTCAAAATGTTCCACTGCTCATTAGAGAAGAAAATGAGATTATCGGGAAATATTACCGTCTATCCTCTTGGTTAGACACAAAGAGGACTGGCCGTAAACCTAGGTACCCTTTCCTTCCCTGGCAGTTTGAATATTCTCCAACAGTCTGTCAGTATCCATTCCTCCAGGTGGTAAGAGAATGAAATACTGCCTTCAACAGACAACCAACTTTGCTTGGTCTTTGGGGGGAAAAAAAAAGTAATAATCACTTTGTACTGTCTTCAGGAGGGGGGGCTGCAGGCTATGAACTTAAATGGAAAGAAATATTTCCCCGAAGCCCTGGGCTAAACACCTAAGCTCTGGAGAGACACGAAGCTGGGGACTCATCCTTTTCTTAGCCTTTCTTGCTGGCTAGCTCTAAGCAGTTCCTGCAGTTCTCAGTTCCAGGCACTAACTCTCCCCAAGCACTGTATAGGATGTCCATATGCATGACAACGTGCTGCACCTGGAGGGTCTAGCATCTGGAAGCCAGCAATCTGCCTTGCAGCATCGAGTTATTTCAGATCAAGTTCCCAGTGACTTAAAGACCAGTAGGAAAAGCCAAATTAGGCTGTCCATGAGAGACAGATGTTAAGAGAGCATTTGCCTGGCACAAACTAAGGGCAAATTCAGACTACATGATGTAAGTCTCTCCTGGCCTCAGCCCTGTGTAAAAGGATCTTTATCTCAGAGGGGCTGAGAGACTAATTGATTTGTGCTTTAAAAAACCCGTCAGAAACTTGGAAGGATGATGCTACTCTGCTTGCAAAGCATTCATTCTTCTTTGGTTAATTTAATTCAGACTCCTTTTCCCTTAGCATATATCAGTGTAACCCCCAGTAAGATACAGTGAATAAAGCACGGAAGTAGAAGATGCTTTGCATCAAGGCTGATGATTGCACATATTGCTTCAACACACTGTTTTTATATCCGATATATTCTAGGCTGACTGGAAAGCTAAGAAATAAATAAAAACTTTAGACTGTAATGAGGCAAACAGTTTTGCCCTTTGTTCCTCTCTGTTGTCCTCAACATGTCAGAAGGTTGGGAACAATACATGTCTATTCATCTGTGGTAGATTATGATCATATACAAAAAAAAAGAACTAAGTACAGCTAGGAGGCTTTATTTCCTTTCACGTTACCAGGAAATTCAAGCTTACTCCAAATTAGGGTAAAATACAATACTGGAAGCATCCTACCATGCCTTCTGCTGAAAACCAGGATCTGCCTCCAACTAGGTACTCGAGGGAGAGTACTAAACACTGAAGAACAACTATCCCAGATACTGAGATACTAACTCAGACACTGGGAACACATCATCCCAAAGCAGTGCTAACAAGGACCACAGCTTGCTAGTCTGGGGACCAGTTGGACACTCTGCACCAATACTTCTGTGCTGAAGTGAGCAGCAGAGGAACAGTTTATCCTGCCAGTCATCCAAGACCATAGGCCTTGCACAGGAATGCAAGGACCAAATATACAAATCCCACTGCATCAAACACAGAACTGGAGGGCAAGCAAAACTACCACATTGTTCTCTAGGACAGTTTTAATCTTGGATTATAACTAGAACAAAGCCTGTCTTTAAACCAGTCTTAATCTGCACTTCTACTTTTTAGCTGTTCTTCAAAATATGCGATTCTCTTGCGGTACCAATCATTAAAACACATTCACCCACTACCAAATCATATTGTATGTCAGAATATATGCTGAATGTTTTGAGAGCACATGACGTAAACACTATTTAAACAGATATAACCCACCAGAGTTCTATCTTCATATTTAGTATCTTCAGATTTATTTTATTAGAAAATAGTAAGCCAAGTTTCTATAGTGATTTTAATATATTTATACAAAGCTCAAGACAAAAAAACCCCCACACACACTGCGAAATGGTATTGACTAAATAAAATTACTTTCAATGACTTGTATACATATGAAACTAGGTTTATCCAAAATCCTATTTTAAATTGATCAGGAGACAACATTGCCTCAAATTAGGGAGCAGATAAGCTAGCTCTGAATCCCAAATTTTTCCAGTATTACAGCCCTGCCAGACCTGTGTGCCCAAACACAGCTTTTATTTGCAGATTTGAAAAGGGGAAACAAGTTTCTTACTAGTTTAACTCAGTCAGTTCCTCAGTGTTCAATAAACCAGCTACTAAACTGAATCAGTCAAATAAAATGAAACAGAAAATGATCTCACAGCTCCTGCAGGAGAGACAAGCAGGATAAGCTGATGTCAAAAGTTCAGTTTCAAACAAACCGGGTTCCCAGGTGCTTGGAATCCAAACTCCCCTTCAGATCTTCAGCAGCAATTTACTGTTACAATTTACCCGAACATAGTTCCATTCTGGGCACCAGCAGCTAAATATGAAAAAATTATTTAATACATCATAGCAAGCTTAAGTCTTCGCTGCTTCATAATAATATTGAACCCAACTTCTAACCATTTATTTTCACCTTTGGTTCTAAATCCACCCTGATTTCTTTGTTGGAGGTCTGTAGCTGGCAGCTGGGATCAGCAGCCTGACAGTGCTGCTCTGCATGGGCACCGGCCTGGAGCACACTGCCGGGAGAGGCTGCACTTCCCCAGTCTCTTCACCTCCCCATGACTCTCCTATCTTCCCATATCTTTGGCCTCACAGAGGCTACAAACAGCTGCGATTCTCTCAGCACACCTCAAAATAATGAAGGTTTATTGCAGGACCACTCTTCCTTTATCTTTCCCAAGGCTTCCTATCCTGATTTCAACCCCCTACCCTCTCCAGTGTAAGGACTTATTTATTTTAATCACAAGCAAATAAGGCACACCTACAGAGCACCAGTTCTTCTAGCTGCCACTTCCCCAGGGACATCTCCACTGCCATTATATTCAATTTGGTGTTAATAAACCATAATGAGTCAGCAGAAATCACTCCTATTCCAACCGCTCCCCCTCTGAGGGTGCCAGCAGATGTTCAAAGCAGAGATCAGCAGCAGGGCACTGCCAATCACCTCGGTGTTCTTTTAACCTCACTCCTCTGTTTCGTTTTTAACTACCTACACTACAAAGAGAGGGTAAAAGAAACAAATCTTTTCGGTTAATACAGTTCACTCTTGCAGAGACAAAAATATAGATGATCCCATTCACACTTGCATGGAAAAACAAACAATATTGCTTACCACCTGAAACAATACAAAGCCATTGTCATCTGTATCAGTTGGTCTCCTGTTTGCTACACAGTACAGCACAATAAAGCTCAAGGGATTTTGTCCACATTTGCAGATGCATTCCCGGAGCAGGGAGCTGAAAGTCCCCCTCCCCAGAGCTCTAGTGCAGGCACATATGAAATACTGCATTCAGCTCTAGACACCTCATTACCAGAAAGATAACACATTAGAGAGAGTTATTAGAGAAGCAACAAAAATGGCAAGTAGGGATTGAAGAGACCGATTACATTAAGACACTAAAAGTGAACTGCATGAAGGTTGGCTAAGAAACACAGTAACAGCCTGTAAATATTTGAAGGATACGTACACCTATAAGGAAAATAGATTATCAAGGATTGCAAAAACTAGATACAATTAGGAATAACAAGATGAAATTAAGAAAGGTTTGACTCTCAAGAAAAAAAGACAGATAATAGAAGGCAGGCTTTGAGAAGTCTATCGCCTGGATGACTTAATAGGTCTTTTGTATCTCTGCCTCCTGTAACTCCATGATAATAATGATGGAGCGAAAGAAAGGACTCAGAGTATGAAATGCAATTAATTCTTTGCCAGTAGGCAAACCATCTTTATCAGATATTTTGGATTAGCAATAAGCTTAAGCTTGGCATGATAGATCCTACCTGTCAGTTATTCAGATGTAGCTTTTCATAAAGTCTTTGGGGAAGCCAAGAGTATTTTTATACTTTCATTAAAACACAGACTACATCCATCAAAGGAGAAAGCTATATTAAAAAGATCTGTGGCATTTTCAGACTAATCTGTGCATCTGACCGGTGCCATACTTAGCATTATCTAATCTGTTTTGTGCATCTAACAGACTGCAAACCCTTTGGGGCAGAAATCCCATCCTTCTCTTTCTTTATATTACACAGCACTGAGTATGTTGACAGCGCTCAACGAATAATAGTCAGTTCCAAGGGAGGGAAGAAGCCTGTGCTAGTACACACTGTGTAGTATTAATTTCAAGGGATGAACCTTTGCATTAGTAATGGAGCTGGAAGTCTTCATACATTCCAGTAGAAGAATAACTCTTACTTCTCCCAGGAAGAAAAAGAACTTTACAACCACAGAAAATACCTCAGAACACTTAAAAAAAAAAAAAAAAAATCTATCAACTGGTTAAGCGTGGAAATTAGCAGGAAGCAGTGACAAAGGATACAAATTATTTAGAAAAGGAAGAAAATAAATTAAATATTGAGACTAAAATTTATCACTCATGAAAAGGGTCCTTTTCATCAGTGATAAATTTGTATGCACCATGATACCATCTTTAAAAGCAGTCAGGCATCACTTCTCAAACAACAACAATTCATCACTAGGGGTACATTTAAAAGAGCCCGTATCACTGTTCTTCTCTATTTCCCAAGCAAATATTTCATCCAGAGCTCACACTATTTATTGACGCTACTTTGGCTCATGTGAAACTTTTGCAGAAGCAGTTCTCGTCTGATTCTGCTCTCCATTTTACTATCCGTCAAAGTTAATTTTCAAAAGAGTATATAAGGACATATATGGTTATATATTGATACGTTACCCTTTAAGGTGTTCTGAATTAAAACATAACAAGTCACAGACTTGTAGGAGCAAGTTATTGCTGGCAGCCTGCATACTCCCCTGACAAACTCCTCCTTTTAATATTCAATATTTTATCCACATATTAATATATTACAGACTATAATATATAAACTCCAGCTTAGAATCACATACCACTAACAACTCTACTCTCCATCATCTTGAACGTTTGGGTTTGGGCAGAGATGATGCCTGTGCTACTCTTAGATGAACTTCCTTCTGAGAAGCAATGCCAGTATCAGCTGAAATACTGACGGCCAAGGAAGGGACAGGTTTTACAGAGAAGCTGTGTTTTTTAAATGATCCTAGTTAAGCACAGGGAGCACCTGTTGTGTACTGCTCCCTTGTATGCAAAATGGATGCTCAGGAAAGTAATTTACATTAAAGTAGTACAGTAAGGGAGATGAATGCTCCTACCTCATTTGCCACAGCCTTCAAATGCTGTGGCCGTTTACAGAGTTGCTAACTTCAGGAACATTTACACCATATCTTCTCTTTCCAAGGATAACATTAGGTAGAATTTAAAATACATATTCAGAAAATTGCATTTCGCTGGCTCAGTTTTGTAATCCTTTATATTGGTCACATGAATCCCAGGTTTTGATCCCGGGACTTTTTCTGTTCATAGAAATTTATGTTTCCTGTTGAATTTTCATTTAGTATAAGAACTATATTTTTTTTAAAAAAAAGCATTGCAAAACTTAACTGAAATGAAAAAATGTATTTTTTACTCATTTTTCATTAAACAATTAATGATACAAGACTTTAAAAACAAACTCTCTAAATTGATATTGGAAGCAATATATAGAAAATAAGATGTAAATCTCATTTTTATAATCACTTATGTCATTAAAAAGTCTAAATTCTAGTCTTCAGGGGACGCTAGCTAGCTTCAGGGACTTCAGCAGCTGGGATAGTTTGCTCCACTGGACAAGCCAAGTGAAGGGAGATTCTCGAGACACATGATAGTACGCCAAGCTAGCCTGCTGCCAGCTTCACCACCTCAGCAGTCATGAAGTACTTGCAAGCAGATACATTTCTTTTTGAACTCATAAAAAAGAGAGGCAGAAAACAACCACAATGACAAATAGATTTTGTAATATTGGTGAGAAAGAGGCTCTAAATAAAGGACAGAAGAAATGTTGTCATCTCAAGTATTTTCAGTATTTTCAATAGTATTTGTCCAATATTTGCTAGAAATTTCATCTGTAGTGGTTATATGGCTGCCACAAACATTAGAAACCCAACTGAAGATGCACAACTTCTAAACCTTAGATTCAGTTTTGTCAAACCTAACTGAACCTTTCACATTGCCCTGTAACTAACTTAGACACGGGTGGTAACCACCACTCAGAAGGCTACAGAGTAGCTGGCCTTCTCAATAATTTAGACTTAAGAGGAAATGTAAAGTCACCCTTCCAACATTATTTTAAATATTTACCTGCGGGTGCTGTTATCTTTTGGGAGGTTTGGGGAGGATTTCTTTTCCTAGCTTATCAAAACTCTTTTTTAGGGTGCCTTAAATATATTCAATTGCACCAAAACCAAGAACTTTAAGCATACTGCTAACTCAATGACAACTAAGGGCATTGTCACCGGTTTGGCCGAGGTAAAACCAAGGTCCGATGACTGTAATACCCTCCCCTATCCCACCAGAGATAGGGGAAGGGAGAAAAGAACTCGTGAGACCTCTAAATGTTTTGGAAAAACTGAAACAAGGTTTAATAACACCACAAACAGGGATATATTAAATATACAAGAGAACCAGTGAGATATTGAGGGTTTTGGTAAGGCGATGGTTAACCCGCGGCCGGTAGCAAAAGCGAAGCCCGATCCTGCGGCAGCGATCCAAGACAGCGGCGGCCACGTGGTTCTGCCGCATGACTGAAACACAGAGACCTGCGCAGTTACAACATTCCCGACCCCGCGAGATAGAGCGGAACTGGCACAATCCTACCAGTCTCTGTCGTGGATTGAGGCAAAAGCAAAAGCGAATGGCTCTCGGGCACGCGGGCAGTCCCGGACAGAGGGAAAACAAAGAGACACACACAGTGCCTACAAACTAGCACTACTGTTTTGACAGCCCCAGAGCTCCTCTGCATACAGTTTAACCCTTCCAAGTTCTGAGCTGTCACACTACCTTCACAATTAAAATGACAAAAAGCCAAAAATTACCTAGTGTTTCAATGGAGTCCTCTGAGCAAAACAAATGAATACTAACACACATTTTCCACAAGATTTAAGCCTTCAAACTTATTGCAAAGATCAAAACATCATTTTTAGCTTGACTATAACTTTACAATTTAATGCCCTGTATGCACGTATTACGTTACATTGCTAATATAGTTTACAAGATACATTAATTATTGGGCGTGAGCTTCGGACACTCCATAAACTCCTCCCCAAAAGCATTTTTGTCATAAAATCAGGAAGAGAAGTTTAATTATATTCTAAATTCCAGAGATCTCTATAGATAGTTTCACAGCTTTATGCTCATTCATATCTGACAGCAAAAGCAGTAAGACAACTCTTGGAATGACTTTTATACAATCTTTACACAAAAAAAACCAAGTGGCCAAAGTAGGAAAGAGTGCTTGTCTTCATGGCAGCTTCTACAGGAACTTTGCTTTGCATCACAGTCTTGAGGAATCAAACCCAGCTGAAACGGTGACTGTAAGACAGTAACCTGCTTACCAGGGGTTTTCACAAGAGACTACCAACCTCTCTTTCTGTATCGCCCTCCAGTGTTTCCATCCCAAGGGCTGATTTTTTTACTAAACTGATCTTAACAAATTGTTTCAGTTGTGCTCACAGCACAACATTCAATATCGAGATACAGAAGGACAAATCCTAGTTTCTATGATCCTGGTAGAAATCTTGCTGTTTGACACAGGTCCACAAGCACACCTACAGAAACCCCTGCTGAAGTGCCTGTTTCTCTTGGGAAAGGCAAGTTAGAAACAGCCAAATTTGTAGAATCACATTCTGGGAAAAAAAAAAAAATAGTTTTGCATGGTGTTGCTGCATCAATAATTGCACTCGGAACAGACAAAGCTACTTGCATGTACACAGGCAGGGATGTGGATGTACGCTTTCCAGTAGCCACACAGAATAACACAAATTTGACTTCATGTTCCTGCCCTTGTCCGGCCTCAGTGTGAACTGGAGACACTGGGGCACAGCAGGGCAGGCATTTTGGACTCACTAGATCAACCATGTGCATGCATGCACATCAAATGAGTACACTTATAATGACCTTTTAAGGACAATTGCCTATTAATTTCTTTCCACCTAGATAAACTTCCTGGATGGAGGACAAATATGTGTTCAAGCATACACAGACCAAACGAATTGTACTGAGCAAAACAGCTGTACTCTAAACTTAACAGAAAAAAAAGGCATGGTAAGTCCTTTATAAAAGAGCCTTAAATAACTCACACAAACCCATGGGCAGAGAAATCGCTGACTGCAAGGCTTTGGGTTCGGAAACCACAGAGGCTTTAGATCCTGCACACCATTTTGAAACTCTCTTACCTGGTATTTCCAGGATAGCTAGCTGATGATGATGTCACTTGTAAGAGCTATTCTCATTCAGAAATTTGCATTCATTAAAAATGTCCACATTTCATGTTAAACTGGGTGTTCAAAGAAAAATGAGAGAAGTCCAGAGAGCAATGCAATCTAACTGCAAGTCCAATGGCAGGTTTTCCTGTCTTCCATACAATAGAATTAGTGAACTCATAATAAAATGGAAAAAAAACCCTCTCAGCATGGTCAGCTATGAAATTCATGTTTTCCTCTTACTGCTAAACAAATGGCTAAGCACTAGCACTGAAAGGACAATGGCTGCATACCTCAACATAACAAATCATATTCTGAAACAGTAATTCAGCTGCAACATTTGTATTGATTCTCACAGATAATAACATCTCCCCCTAAAACATATTTCATGTTGTCTTCACTCCATTGATCAGGAGTGTTTTATAAATGTTTTGATCAGTCTGATAAGGCTTTTAGCTACACATACGCATCCTGTAATTTTGTTGAGCTCCAAGAAAACCTGCAGGTTGTGAATGCTACAGAAAAAAAAAAAAAAAATCCATATTTTTGTTACAGGCTCTTTCCTTCTATATATCCACTACTTGGCTAAGAACATGCTACACTAGATTTACCAGCAACAATCAGCTGGCTTTGTCTTCTACAAAAGAGTAACTGTATTGAAAACGAAGGTGTTTACCAACACATATTTTATAGGTTTGGCAAATCACTGCTATTTTTATGTTCCTTGTTCATACATATCATATAGATATTCATATAGATTTTTTCATTCTAGTACAGTGTCACTGAGTTCTAGTTCAGACTGACAGACAATACAGTAACTCTTACTGACACAGTATCACCGTATCTTACTGACCTTACATCAGCATGGCATGTTGTACAGGCATATCAAGACACAGGTGAGCAATTAACACTCACGGAGACTGATGTGCATTTATAACAGACCCTAAAATCAAAAGTTTGTATTAAGGTAAGTAGTCAAGAGACAGACTGTTAAGGGCTATTAAAATCATCAACGATGTATGTCATCTTAATAAATTACAATGATGTTAAATTTGACACAGTGGAGTCAGTGTACATACACACTGCAACACGAGCATTAGTACTCACAGTTACAGCAGCGCCCTGATTCCATTTCACTATTCCAAGGAACCCAAGTCCTGACTTTCAGGAAACAAACCTAAGAGAGCATTCGAGTACCACTCTGAACGCAGTGCTAGTTCTCATGTGCAATTCCCATCAAGGTATAAAATAGCACACTAGCTTGAGCTGTAGCTGTTAGGGAAGTGGACAGCAACTAGCAACTCATTTTATCTAGACTATGAACAATTCAGAAATCTGCAGTGAGTGGCTCCATCCTGAAGATGGAAAACGAGACACAGAAGGGCCTGACTTTCACTGCCAATTACTTGAAGCATTCAGCTGTCCCGAAATTAAGCATGGTTGTTACGAACCAAATAAACTCTCTTAGCAACAAATCCCACAAGCAATAAAGGAATAGTGCTTCCACCTTGGTCAGTAAAAATTATCATGGACAGAAGGGTAATTTTATGCACACAGTAGCTATGCAGAAATGAATCTACAGCAGTGTCAATGCACCCGCTTGTTTCCTCCCTGTACTGACATTTGAGGACATTCGTCCTCTATGAAAAAGCACTTTATGCAGCTCAATCACTCATTACTATTCAGACATTTTAAAATCTGCCTTTATTACATGTTGCAGCATCACCAGCACTGACCAGGGATAATAATTCAGTTTCAAAGCAGCATTCTGATATTTTGAAGTTAAGTCAGACAATGACCAGACTCATCTGGTCGGTGTCTCAAGAAACATTAATTCTCTCAAAGTGACCATTTGGAATTGAGAACGTGGATGCCTCCACGCCAGGAAATCTGGTGCAGAGATGAAGAGAGCTAGAGACGCAGCATAGCCCCTCTACTTCTCCACTACTTCATTCTGCGAAGAAATCAGTATTCAAGACCGCTCCGACTCAAGCTACCCATGGACACATACATGGATATCCTGTTTCCCAGACCACTGTATTTACCGTTTTCCATCCTTTGCTTGAGATAGAATGTCTTACTGAGACTTCTAACTAAAACTGTGATGCTCCAACAAATAAAAAAAATTAGCAAAGATTTTACAAAAGCACTTCTCTCTAGGTCTGCTTATTACACAGCCTGATCCATGCACTTTTTCATGCAGCATCTAAAAGAAAAAACACCTCATGCTTCTCGGTACTCTGCTTTTGATTAGACACATAGGAAACATAGGAGTATTATTATTCCATTATGCAGCAGTAGAAGTAGCACAAAATACATGTGTGGCATGCTCCCTCTGTGCGCCTAAGATAATTGTAAGAGTCTATTATTAGTGTGATTAACAAGGTTCAGCTCAGTCACATCACTTCAGCAGCATACATGAGGTCTGTGAGCGTTCCTGCTTGTGACACCTCCCCACCCAATTATATAAGCTGGTCTTTTCCTCTTTTGGAATTAACTCTTCGCCTGGAAGCGCAACTTCAACAAAATTTTGAGTTTGTTAGGCATCCTCCTCCACGTGAAACAGATCCATACTGCACTACTGCTTTAAAAATTCACCACCAGGAAAAGCGCTGGCATAACAGCCTAATTTAAATGGTTATTTCTCCCCTTGTTAAATCCCCAAATGTTTTGAATACAGCACCAGGGCGTAAGAGAGTGTGAGTACTGAAAGATTTAAAAAGCAGATGTAAACAGAACGTCCCCTGTTGGCATTCGTGTCTATCGCCAGACGACAGCCACCTGGCAAGGTGCATCACGGCAAGGCGTGCGCTCGGTCAGAACGCAGGCGGGACAACACGCCGTTCAACACCCGGAATAACCACCGTCCACCAGGAGACACC
>NW_010410350.1:5150-5353 GCF_000710305.1 Buceros rhinoceros silvestris | reverse complement strand
ACCAAGTTTTCCCAAGGCCAAGAGTGTGGGTGACTCGGGGACGTCGAGGGGCAAAGCGCTTGGCTCCGTTGCTGTGCCTTCTGCCGTTTGAAAGGGGCAGCGTGAGAGGGGGCTGGATGTGGCCGGAGGGTGGCCGGGGGTGCCGGCGCAGAGCAGCAGGCGGGCACCGGGTCCCTGTGGTGTCCCGGCAGTTTGGCGCCCTC
>NW_010410350.1:4681-5028 GCF_000710305.1 Buceros rhinoceros silvestris | reverse complement strand
GGTCCCTGTGGTGTCCTGGCAGTTTGGAGCACTCGGGGATGCTGGAGCGAGCGGGGGGCTGTCGCTCGTTGAGGGGATGGTGGCCACATGTCCCCTGCCACTTGCAGGCAGCTCCAGATGTGTTTGAAGCTGGAGCTCCCGCTCTGCGGGAGGTTTCATTAAAGCTCCCTGCTCGTAGTCACTGTGTGGCAATCATCTCTCTCACCATAGCCATGCGGTGCTGCTGAGGTGGTCGGCAGCCAAGATTACAGGGATTTCATCACACCAGTGGCAGGCGTAATTGTGGTGTTTAATTATTGTACATGGCCCTGTATTGTATTTGGAGGCATGAAGAGCACAGACTTTTA
>NW_010410350.1:3811-4529 GCF_000710305.1 Buceros rhinoceros silvestris | reverse complement strand
TGGTCGCAGTGCTGCAGCTGGCGGGTGGGGAAGGGGCTTCTCCAGCGCCAGAGCTGATTAGGGAGAGAACAACCCCAGAGAGACTCAGCAATGAGTTTTGGCCAAATTGGTTTGATTGCAGGTTGGTTAAAATAGTGTTGTGCTGGCAGAGAAAAAGCTTCAGCTGGCCGTGAGGGACTTGGCGAATGAACCAAAGCCGCATTTGTTCTGGCAGAAGGTCCCTGAGAGCTTGCCGCAGGCAGGGAGAGGGTCCCCGTGCTGCCTGCTTCCCCCTCCCTTGCTGGGTGCCGTTGCGGCCGTTTCTCTGCTAAGCTGGCCTTTCTCTTCGTGTTCACTAGGTCAAGCTGGGAGCTGCCCGACCTGCGAGAAGGAAGAGTAAAAGCCATCAGCGATTCAGATGGCGTGAGCTACCCCTGGTACGGCAACACCACAGAAACTGTGACCCTGGTTGGGCCCACTAACAAGATCTCCAGGTTCTCGGTGAGCATGAACGACAATTTCTACCCCAGCGTGACGTGGGCCGTCCCCGTGAGCAACAGTAACGTGCCGCTGCTGACCAGGATTAAAAGGGACCAGAGCTTTACCACGTGGCTGGTGGCCATGAACACCACCACCAAGGAAAAGATCATCTTGCAGACTATAAAGTGGAGGATGCGAGTAGACATTGAGGTAGATCCCATGCAGCTGCTGGGGCAGCGGGCACGGCTGGTGGGAAGGA
>NW_010410350.1:2984-3662 GCF_000710305.1 Buceros rhinoceros silvestris | reverse complement strand
AGCCTCGGATCCTCAGCAGGATGGAGCCCATCCCACCCAACGCACTAGTGAAACCCAACGCCAACGATGCCCAAGTCCTCATGTGGAGACCCAAGCGAGGACAGCCTATCGTCGTGATACCTCCCAAGTAGAGCCGCGCTGGGGCGCACGCCTGAGGACCCGGGTGCTGTCAGCCCGCTGCCAACAAACGGGGTTTCTGAGCCAAAGCAGGCCTCTGGGGTTCTCCTGCCTTCGAAGCTGCGGCTGGAAACGCAGGTCCTCCTGAGTCAGAAAGAGAGCCTGCCCGGCACGGGAGTGCGGAAGAGGGCTCGCTGAGCTGGAGGATTTCCCAGGAAGCGGAACCGAGCACTGCTGGGGGTTTGCGGCTGGCGAAGAGGCTGTCTGACCTAAACGACTCGTCCTTCCTTGCAAGGCAATGCAAGGAGCACGACAACTGAACCGTGCCTGAGGCAAATGCTGCTTTCCACCCCTCTGAAAGTAAGAGCGGAGCCCCTGCCTGACGGAGGCGGCGGCGCGGCTATCCCCACGGTGTCTATACCTATGCATTTTGGATCGAGAACTGACCCCTCGCCCAGCCCGCTGGGACCGGGCGGCAGGGGCCGGGAGCAGAGCAGGAGCTGGCAGGGCCAGGGCGCTGAGCTGGAGGCTGGTGTCGCTGCTGGGGGGAGGGGGTTTCCG
>NW_010410350.1:2444-2871 GCF_000710305.1 Buceros rhinoceros silvestris | reverse complement strand
AGGGGTTTTCCGCAGCCGTGGGGAAGCGGGACTTGTCTTGCATGCGTCTGGGTGTGTTTGGAGTAGTTGTGAGCGTAGGAGATGCCATAGCTCTTTTCCGTCTTGGAGTGAGGTCTAAGGGCAGGTTAGATGTCTGTTCGTTTTAAGGTGCACTAAATCTTTGCAGTTCCTCAGCCTTCCCCACACCCCTCTCCCAAAGCCTGCTGATTGTTCTCTTTCAGAAGCAAAACCGATTCCCAGCCGCGTGAGAAGCCGGGAGCGGTGCCCGTTCACCCAGGGGTGTGCAGGGTGTACCCAAACCAGCTCGGAGGTATCCCGGGGCCCGTGTGCTTCTGCTGCAGACCCGAGCTGGCTGCTTGGTCCACGCAAATGCCAGCTCACGTGGAGACCCTCCTCCTCTGCAGCCACCCACGGGGCGGGGTGGCTA
>NW_010410350.1:453-2254 GCF_000710305.1 Buceros rhinoceros silvestris | reverse complement strand
CCCCTCCTCCTCGGCAGCCGCCCACGGGGCGGGGTGGCTACTGGCAGGGACACTGGTGGAGGGGACAGCATGCCGTGTGGCAGCTCCCCAGGCTCTGCCGGGACAGGGCTCTCCTCTCCGTGGGTCGGAGGCAGGGATGCGAGCAGAGACAGCGTGGGGCAGGCCTGGGGTTGCCTGGGAAGGAGGAGGTGAGTGTGCTGCCTGGCCGCTGCCTCCACCTGCTGCTGCAGGTGCTTGGGGGTGACGGGTTTATTTGCCTTTCTCCTCACCCCTCGCTGACTGGATGACTGGCATTGTCCGGTCCGTGGGGAGGTGAGGGGCTGCGGGCTGTGACCTGCAGTCCCCAGTGCCTCGCCCTTGAGATGCAGCAGAGGCATAAGCCTTGGCTGCGCTGCCAGTGCCCCAGGAGCTCTGTTGCTGCAGGGCAGAAGGTTCCAGCTTTCGCTGCTTTCTCCGCTCCATCCACCGCCCCAGCACGTGTCCTGCAGCTCCTCTGCTCACGGCCCTGCCTTCGCACCACGGGAGGTTTGCGCTGCCCTGGAGGTGCAGGTAGTTCCAGCTGGGAGGGTCTCATCTTGAGATGAGCCTGGGGAGGGTCACGACGTCCGGCGCTTCCGTGCAGTATTAGCCTTTCCTGCAGCATTAGCAGTGCTGCCCTCAGCCTGGCTGTCAGGACACCCAGCCCAGCGCTGCTTTGCTTGCACGTCGCCGCGGCATCGCTCCGCAGACCGTGGCCAAGCTCCTGCAAAGCTTCAGTCGCAGCTTGTGCTTTTCGAGGGTGGGTTGTGAGCGAAGGAGCTCCCCGGGCACCTTAGACCAAAAATCCCCCTGAAATCCCCGTGAAATCTCAGTAGTGCTGGCTGCTGGTTCGATTCTCCATTTTTTCCTTTGGGAGTGTGGCATTTTGATGCCTCAGCACACACTTCCCCGTGCCGGGGCCAGCAGTCCTGCTCCTCCCGCTCGGCCTTGCGGTGGGCTGGGAACCTGCTGCTGTCGGTGCCTACGTCTGGGTGTCTCTGGGGGCTGTAGCCTTGCCGTGAGAGAGGTTTGGAGGAAGAGAGGGCTCTGAACTTTGGTTTGCCACGTTTTCTGGAGCAAGACTCCCACTGGGAGATTGCTGGCATGGGAAGATGTCCCGCTCTTGTGCGACTCTGCCCGTGGTTTTGTCCTGGTATGGAATTGATGGCAGCTTTTGCAGTGTTTTGTTTCTCAAAATGTGTGTGAAGAGGGTTTAGAAACTTTAAATACAATTTTCCTTAATGTGGCGGGGAGGAGGGGGGTTAAGTACCTTTCGGTGTGAAATAAGGCAGCTGTATGCTTTTGACCCAGCAGGGCACGAACACCTCTGGCAAGCTAAAAAGCCAGAGGAAGCGGTTCCCCAGCAAACAGGTAGCCCCGAGATGGGCTCCCTGCTGGGAGAGGAGGTTGTGACCGCAAAGCTCCCCAAAACCTGTGGGGAAGGGCCAGGGCTGCGCTCAGGGGCTGCACGCCGGCCTTCGGCCCAGGGGAGCTGCTGTGGCACCGCCGCGGTGCCAGCGGGCTGGGAGAGCAGGGACGCTGCTGCAGTGATGCTGTCGAATTCGTTGCCCTCTTTTGGGATGTGCTGGCCGGCCGGAGCCTTGGCACATCGTCTGCCGCCGCACTGAGACAGCAGCAGCCACTATTTCTGTCCATGCGAGTCTGCAGCGACCCCAGGGAGATGCTTGGTGCTGGTGTTGGTCTCGGTGCCTGGCCGTAGCCGTGTGCCTGAGCTCCCAGGGCTGCCCCAGCCTGCAGGCAGGCTCTGGCTGAGCCCGGGGGC
>NW_010410350.1:0-240 GCF_000710305.1 Buceros rhinoceros silvestris | reverse complement strand
TAACTCGGTCTGAGTCATGGGTTGTCTCTGGGGGCATTTCCCCGTTTAAAAAAAAAAACAGAAAAAAAGAAAAAGAAAAAAGTTTGCAAAAATTGTTTGCAAATTTTTTTTTGCAAACAATGTTTACAGAAGTTTGCAGGCATTCCACGGATTTGCAAAAGGTGCATGTTGACGCTCGGCCGGAGGTGCTGGGTGAGCATCTGCCTGAGCTCAGTAGCACTGAGCCTGGGTGCGGGGCCC
>NW_010410349.1:29796-30307 GCF_000710305.1 Buceros rhinoceros silvestris | reverse complement strand
AACGATGGTGCTGCGGGGGCTGCCTGAGCAGCGGCGTGTACGGGACTGCAAAGGTAGCCGAGTGCTGCGCGGAACCAGAAC
This sequence comes from Buceros rhinoceros silvestris, assembly GCF_000710305.1. Lineage (NCBI taxonomy): Eukaryota > Metazoa > Chordata > Aves > Bucerotiformes > Bucerotidae > Buceros > Buceros rhinoceros. Next base: position 30,226 of record NW_010410349.1, on the reverse strand, counting down.
GGTGCTTTCTGCCCGTTCTTCTTGCTCTTTCATTACTGGTCGTTTCGTGTTCAGATGTAAATTCTCCGAAAGTGGAAGCGGGTTTGGACTGCTTGAGCTAACTGCGGCTCCCGCTGAGCTGCGTAGTGACGGTGACTACCGCGCTCCGGCAGGTCGCTCGACTCTTCTCAGCTCTCCTGAAGGCGTGAGTGCAGCTCTGTCCGGGTAGCTCACGGGGTTGCAATCGGAGCAGTTCTGTTCGAGCTCCTCGATCGACCAGACTTGGAAGCTCCTTAGTGACTAGATAGAGGAACCTCCTTGGTAAAAGTTGCGTTTGGTTATAAATTTAGGGGTGGAAAGGGGTTGCTAAACCTCAGCTAACCTCCTGTGATGTCAGTGGGATGTGATACATCACAACAGACGGCGATGGTTTTCTGTAAGGTTCGTCAGT
>NW_010410349.1:22003-29681 GCF_000710305.1 Buceros rhinoceros silvestris | reverse complement strand
ACTGAAGTTCTGCACTCAGATACTGCTGAGTTGAAATATCAGTCTGAGAAGACTGGAGAGTTATGGTTAGCTACTCGTAGTTCAGGTAACTTTTAAAATAAAATTAAGGACACTGTTTTTGGGGTGAAGGGGTAAAGTGGAGTGGAGGTTGCTAGTATTTAGGAGGGCAAAAGTAGTGCTGGCTTTGAAAAAGAACACTAAGAAAATGAGTGGAACCCCTGCTGGAAGGAAATTGATTTCAAGATGAGGTGGAATAATGCGTGACTTATCTTATGTTACCCAAATGCCTCCTGAGATGGTTTTTTTTGTCCTGAACTTGGTGCGCAGGGAAGGAACAAATTTTTACTTACGAAGATGTAGTTGACTAAATGAGGTAGGTATGGCACTTCTAACGCTTTAAGAACAGATTTTCTGCATTTCAGAAACATTTTTCTGAATAATTAAAGTGGCACATTCTCTTTCTCTCTGCAACCACTTGAAAAAGTTGTATTAGTAATACCAGCTACTTAAGGCCTGAATAGCATGTTGCCTAAAAAGGTATTTGGCTGTATTTGTGGTAGAATAAAAGAATAAACAGTAACAAATGCCATATAGTTTTAAAAAAACCCCTGCATTGGTACCGTGCTAAATATAAAATACCTCTTTATACTTCTGAAGAGATAGCTGATATAAATGGGTGCGTCTGTCTGTCTGCCAGCCGTTTGCTTGATGTCCCTTGAACTGCTTAGCCCCTTGCTGTTTCTTTTTTGTGTTCATTCTCTTTAAAGACTAGAGTATTGTGAATGTGATGCTGTTTTTTCTTACTTTTTTCAGTAAATATAGGGTTTACTTGCATTTCCTTCTTTTGTATTTGTTGTCACAAAAGTTGAAGAACCTTACTAATAATTGAGACACCCTTCTGATTCCATAGGTAGTACTCGTGATTTCACAGTTACGTTTTGTTTCTTCCAGTCCCTTTTATTTTTTAGCAAAGGACCTACAAACAAGTTGACAGTGCAGAAAACAGTGAAACTGTTCGTATAAGTGCTGACATACGCCTAAATGAAAATACTTGGTTTGGTTGTTTTTTGGTTTTTGGGGGTTTTTTTCAGTCTTCTTCATTTATTGCTTGTATTTCTTTTAGATCAATCATCTATATCTAATCTACCCTTGAAGATGTGCGCTCTCTCTTGAGTGCGTGGTGGCTGCTCAATACTAGTTGGTTTTGCAATTATAACTAATGATCTGCTGAGCTTAGAGGCATTCCACTTATAACTTACAGTTCTGGACCAATTTTTTCCCTGGACCAGTAAAGCATAGCTCATGGTGGTGAGGAGGGAGATGCAGGGATGCACTGCTTTTCCCAAACAGGCCTCCTGCCAGTTGAAGTTTTAAGGTCTACAGATGAGCATTCCTAAATGAGTACGCTGCGTCTTCCTGGAGTTTAAGAGGCCAGGTTGTTTTGTTTACATGTTGTCCAAAAAATGTTTTCCGCAATGTGATGGTACTTACTGATGTGTGTTCAATTCACAATGATTTTAATTAGCACGCATTATATTGTGTGCCCTTGGTGGTGTCCTAGTTCTTCTCTGGTCTGTCTCTCTGCTAACAAAAGCAGAGTTGGCTTAACTGTAGAAGTCCGAGAAGGCGTATACCTGAGATGTGTTGATGTCAAATTTTATTATTTAATCTTATGTATGTAAATGCTATTTGTGAGTGAGGCAAGTCATTTAGAGGGTTTTTTAACTACACAAGGTTAAGCTTTTAGTTTTTTGTTTAAACTTTTTTTCTTAGATTCTACATCTAGAAATTAAAGCAAACTTTGTTGCCATGATGAAAGGATCCACATCACGTCTAATTTCCCTCTGCTGTTGTTGTTTGGTAGTTTATCCAGGGTTGAACCGCAACACTTCAGTTGCCAGAGCAATGGAAACGCTTTGCAAGAGGGGAAAAAGAAGGAAGTGGGAGGGGAATATGGAAATACTGCTTTGTTACAGAATATTTGTTTTACTTAGCCTCAATGTTCATATTATAGAAATGAGTCAATAATGAATTGCAGTTACTTTGTCATCTTGCATGATACGCTTGTATCATACTTTGCAAATTCCCTTCCCTTATGCTGTCATGCAAAACATACCTGTATGGCTGTCGATTCCTTGGAGGTTTGCAGATGATCTCCTGACTTTTCTCCTCAGGACTTTTTGGTCATACCGTAATGATGGCTGTACTGACTCAAACAGTAAGGTCGACCAGCCTGGTGGCCAACAGTTGCATAAGAAGTAGGACAAAAGTTCACGCATGTATATTTATAATTTATCAGACATTTTTCGGGGAAGGGGGCTACTCTTGGTGCAAGAGTCTTTCTTTCTCTTGACTACTTGGCATAACTAATACCTTCAGCAAACTTTGCTACCCATTATGAGAAGTGAACCAGCAATCTTTCTCTCAGATGAGCCTGTTATAAGTGATGTATTCTCAATCAGTGAAAACACAGATTGGCCTTCAGCAACTCTTTTTATTTATATATATAGGTCTCTGTAGCTTTGTTCGGAAAATTTTTGAAAGGATTGATGAGTCATGATACTGCTTTGACCCTAGTAAGGATCAGCTTTTCACTGCCAACACAGGATAAAACTTTTTTTACAACAGGAATGTGTTATGTAAAGTTATGTTGTTTAGTTTGCCTCCTGAGTGGAAACTTCTGCTTTTGCACAGTGCTGCATGGAAAGTAAAATGCAGTTGAGTCAGCTCATTTTCACACTTCAACAGCTCATAAAGCAAAACTTATCTTGGAGCATCTCATTGCATTTTGCTGGTAGTTTCAGTGTGGTGTACAAGAATAAGAAACATTAATTTGTCAGTCTCTTAGTATCTTAACTTGCCGTTCAAGTAGTGCTGTCTGGTAAAACTGGATTGGGTTTATCATTTCAAATAATTATGGTTTATCCTTTCCATTCCCTTCCGTTTTTGTTTAAACTGGTTTCTGTGAGAGTAAAGTCGTACTATTTAGGTAATAGCCTTCCTGACTTAGTACAAAAGCTTGCTGTCTCTGAAACAAAATTTGATTTATTTTTTTAATCCAAGATGATATCAGCATTTGGCAGGAAGTTGCCCACACGAGATAGTACCATATCTGAGAGTTGAAAAAATTTGTTGATTTTAACAGAAGTAATTTTTCCTTAGCCTGCATATTGCAAAATAGGACACTACTCCAGCAATCAAGCACGTGTATGCTGACCTTTGAACACTTTGATGAAAATCCTTTGACAAGCAAAATTATTAACTTCCCTTTTGCAGTGAAACTTCCATGTCTGTAATGTGTAATGGAAATTGTTCTAGTGTACTTAAGTCAAATTATACCTCATTGAATATTTCTACTCTTCTTTCCCACAGTTACTTATATGACAGACAAAAGATTGGTGGTTGGTTTGGTTGGGTTTTTTCCACTCTCCCATTAAACTTCACTATTTCCTATTGTCGTTCAATCAATTTCTTTTGGGCTTTCTCCAGACGGTAGGAGCTGTAGAAGAAAACTAACATCAGTGATAGATGACCAAAGGCAGGGAAGACAGGAATGCATTGTCAGTAGTATTTTGTTAATGGTCATTATAATAAATGAATTGTAAGTGAGACGTGAAATGACCGAGACTCGTTTAATGTCTCGGGTGGCACCATTATTCATATACACGGAGTGGAAGCGCCATGTTCAAGGTTTGTAGGATCTGGGACATGGGTATCTCTTTGGTACAGTGTGAGAAGGAGGTCAACAGTTTACCTGAGAATAGGGGCAGACAGCATTATGGAGGCAAATATGATACTGGAAGAATGATTTTGTTTTCAAGGTATGTGATGGGTGATCAGCAAGATGTTATCCTGATGTTGATCAGAAAGTGGTGTAGTAGGAGACATCGTAGGCTGAAAGCATTACAGGTTTGTCTCCAGTTACCTTAAATTTGTTGCTGACACCTAGCTGGTCTCAAAAAACATCTCACACTTTGATTTTCATCTGATGATGCGATTGTGTTACCCTACTGTATCTGCAGCAGGCTAACAACATAAGTAAAGTTACTTGTTTTTATTAAAAATGCTGTTGCAGCTTTCTTGCTGTGTGGTACTGTGGAACAGCGTGACAGGTGTCCGACTGTTTTATGCCTGTTCCTAATTGACAGATGGAGGTCTATCTTGGTTATGCGTTATCTGGTTATTTGAGTGACAGGAGGGCAGCTTAGAGCTGCTTTTGTGACTCGGTTTGAAGACAGAGTCAGGAACGCAGACTAACATTGAATGAATGTAGGAGCAGATGTATTGATTGATACAGGCTTTGAGAGAGACTGAAGACATAGAGCTTTTGTTTGGGAATTGTTTTATTTACTTTTTTGGGAAGGATTTCCTAGTCCTGCAATAGGGCATCCTTTTAGTGGAAATACATCTTGAACTGACTTATGTCAGAATTTAGCAGAAATTCATAATAGGTGGTGAAGAATACAGGCAGTGTTTGTAGCGATGCTTTCTTTAATGTGTTGCGGTAGAAATTGTGTGTGTGTTTGTAATTCAAAGGATATTATATTGCTTTTTATCTTTAATCAGATGTTATGGTAGCTTAAGTGTTCAGTTCATCAAGCTGACTGTAGATCTGTAAAATAGATTTGATCCTTTTCTAGTGTAAATAAACTATGAATAATAGTAATTTCAATGTGTAGGGCTCTTGTACAAGCAGAGTTGATCCTGGGGCTGTTAGTTGCCGGACTTGCAACTCAAAACTTAAGTCAGCAACTTCCTGTCCCAGCAGGGGTTGCAGTAGGCTGTAATTTAGTGCCTATTAAAGGGGTTTTGACTAATAATTGCATGTAATATCGGTTTAATCTTGTGGTAAGCTTTCCTCTTAAATGTAAGCTATGACACTTTTGATTAGATTATATGTAGTTTTAAAGGCAGCTAAAGTACTGCATGTTTCAGAGGGCTTCTCTTCTGCTAGGGAGAACAAACAGTTGACCAAGTTTAAGATGATCTGTGTTAGTTTTGCTGCTGCTCTGCAGACTCTGCTGCTTTCGATACTAGAGGAAAAACCGGACGCTGAGTGTCAGTGGCATTCTCTTGGCAACATCTAAGGACGTGTAAAGCAGACTGGTCATTAATAGGAGTCTGGCACCAAATCTGGAACTCAGGAAGAACAGGTTGAGTTCAAGAGCTGGGCGAAGCAAAGTGGCTGCCAGCCAGGAAACACATACGCTGCCTCCACTGCGCCCCAGTCGTTCCTTCTTGTTTGTATGGTGTGACTTCTGATGGATTAGAGATGAAGTAAGATAGCTGTGTCAACCCAGGCATGGGAGGAAGGAGGAAGATCAGTAAGTCGGAGTTACTAACTGCTGGCTGGGAGACCTCTGGCGTAGCAGAAAGTGGCTAGAGAGCAGTAGTTAGAATTTGCAATGCAGGAAAAGGGGATGAAGTGGCCATTAGAAGAACCTTGCATAATGTAGTAAAAAAACCCTGTTATGTGCCAGAAAGATAAGTGTGGCTTTTGTTAATAAATTATGTGATTTTTGTCTGTTAATTTAGGTGGTAAAAGCCTTTCAAAAAAGGGCTATTTCATACTTCATGTAAGAAGTGAAATAATGTAGCTCTTCTTTCCTCATGTCCTTTGCTTCTTAAACACAAAAATCCCCCCCACATACTTACCCCTTGTAAAAACAAGGGTTTAAAGAAGCCTCCATTAAAAATTATATTCCCTAAGTCTGCGAGTCCCATCTTTAACTTCAGTAACTTTAAACCTTTGGCTTTGACTTTTGGTCTGATTTTGCTGCCTCACTAGGTACTTTACACACTTGTTTCTAAAACATGACTGTATTTCAGACTCTAACTGAAATTCCCAGATTATTTTTCTCAGCAGAGATATTTTTTTTTTCATTTTTATCTCTTTATATTGCAGGTAATACTTGTATTCTGTGTAGTTTTCCTTCCAGTTTTAGCAGGTCTGTGCCGTCTGAAGTCTCATCTCTTTAATTAGTGGGATGTTCCTGCATTCCTATAAAACTTTCAACAATTTCATCACTGCTCATCTTTTTTTAATCAATTCTGTCTTTATAGTGATCATGCACAATTTAAACCTGCTCTAACATAATCGAGTTCAACCTTTTTTTTCCTCTGGCTCTGACCCTATCTTGATATCCACCAAGGAGGTGCTTGGCAGTCCCAGCTGTCTGGCTGTAGCAGTGTTTAACTGTGCATACTAACTGTTCCCATCGAGCCTTCCACACCTGTGTTAAATCTGCAGCTGACAGGGTATGTGTGCAGTGTGTGTGCATCATAGGTACTGCTGGAATGGAAGATACAAAGTGCATTGTTGTACTGTGCAAGGGGGTTTTAATCTCTTAAGTGATCAATGGCTTAACAATTCTTCCTTTGTTTTGTGAATTCTGGGACATGCTATATGCTTTTCATGGAGCAGCTCTTCTGTTGTAAACAGACAATGATATGGCCCCCGAAAAGCCTTTATTTCTTCATTCTGAATAACCAGTTCAGTATAGACATCCAGATCAAGCCCTTAAACTTAAGAGGCTTTTTAAAAAAGAACTGACATCCTCATTTCTCACTGGACAGTCATATATGTTCATCTGGACCAAAATTACTGAGCGGAACCAAACCTAACCTTTTTGGCCTGTCCTTATCACAACTGAAGCACAGTATGTGAATAGTGAACAATAACTTTAAATCATGGAGGCAAGGCAGTACTGGTTACATAGAATGTTTTTAATATGGCATTTTTCTGAGCTTTTGGAGGCCTCAGATGCTGACATATGGATGAAGCAAGTTTGGTTGGTTGGTTGGTTGGTTTCCCCTCCAGTTAGAAAATGCTGTCTTTAAGCAAGATAATGCTATGTTTTCTACATCTATAAACATACCTGGTTTACAGACAGGAGATTCAGGATCGTATTTTCCTGTTCTGGGGGGGTTCTGCTTTCAATTTCTGTTTGGCCTTACCTATTAAATGATGCTTTTGATATTAAGCACTGGGATTCTGAAAGAGTAATCAAGTATTTGTATTCCTAAACCACCTTCTACATGGGAAAATGTGGTGCTCTTACCCATTAAAACATGTGGCAAAGCTGGGTTTTTTCTTGTGCAGTAGAAAGCCATATGCTGCACATCCCAGCGACCTGCAGGACAGGAGAGCTTCAAAGTAGATGACAGATCTTCCTTTGCTGCATTACAGGTTACGTGAGTATGGGTCCTTGGGGGATCACGGCAGCTGTTGCTGTTGTGTATCCAGCCATAGTTGGAGCGTGGAATACTGAGCAATTCCTGTACTGGCATGGAAGTGTAGCTGGTCAGGTAATGTTGTGATGTAGGATCCACACTGGAGCTGTTTGCAAGCTACTTGTGGGCCGCCTTTTGGTCTGTATCAACTAGGGCTTTAATTTAATGATTGATTCAATGGAGTCTGTGGTCTCCTACTCAGAGGAGAGCTGTGGCTGTGGGTACCTGTTCTCTAAGTTACACCATCAGTTGTCATTACAGGTGATGGTAAGCTCAATTATGGAACTCGCCCAGATGAAAACTAACTCCATCAAAAGAGGAAAGGATTTGGTCGTGACTCTTCAGAGGCAGCACCTACCCTAGACAGCTGTGAAACCGTAGCCTCCACTCCAGTCTGGCTGATTTTTTTTTTTTTTTTTTTTTCTCTCCAGGTTCACATTGGCTT
>NW_010410349.1:18575-21918 GCF_000710305.1 Buceros rhinoceros silvestris | reverse complement strand
GTTTTTTTTTTTTTTTTTTTTCTCTCTCCAGTTTCACATTGGCTTGAAAAGAGTATGTTCTCAAAGCAACTAAGTGCATTCCTCTTAGAGACAGTCAGGCTATAAGTAATCCTGAAAATAAACAAACTTTGCTGTCTGTATTAGTAGTGCAATTTTAATCTATTTCAGAATTATTTGGGTTGAAACTCAGTTACCACCCAGTGTAGCTTATTCGACATTCAAAGTAGAATGAGAGGTAGATATAGGTTAATTTCCATGCACTTTCCTAAAGCTGGAGTACCTAGGCTATAAACTCTAAAAGACGTTCTGCAGGGACCCAGCCCTCATAAAGTTGGGCTATTGTGACAGTTGGTAATTTTACTCATGTCAAGCAGTAATAAATTTCTACTGTTGTGTTTGTTTATAGTTTTTAAACTTGGATTGAATATTTTTGGTGTTTAAAACCATGCAATTCAAAGTAATTTGTAAATTCTGAATTGAAAATGCTGAAAAGAGAATTTCGCTTTGCAGGATCTTCTAGTGTTCACACTGAAGCACTGCAGTGCACGGTCGTGATGCAGAACTCATGTGTTCATAACTCACTGTTATGAACAAGGTGTGGAGAGCTCTGGGTTCAAATCTTAGTATGATAGTTGGATTACACTAGGTTACTGAACTACCAAATCCCTGAATGTTTCAAACGTGGGTTGGTCTAATTCTTATGATTTTAAGTTGTATTCTGAATTCTTTTTTCTCTGTTAAATAGGAAGTAGTTAAGAAAGGAAGCTGTACCATGGCTGAGGAGGCATGCTGAAGGAAGTGGCAGTTTGCTTAGCATTTTGAGCATTGATCTGATCCTGGTAGTAAGTTTCAAGGTCTTAACAAGCAGGAAACTGCCTTATGTTCTGCATACACATGGTACCTGCGTTCTGTAATGCCTTACTTACCTTAGCCATTTCTATATATTTATTTTGCCAGTGTAGTGCATTTAATCTTAGAAAATATTACTGTATTAATATCTTTCAAGGTTTGAGGCACTGCTCTGTGTATCATTCTGTAGAATGCTGGTGTTAGATTTTTTTTCTATGGGTATATAGTAAGATGAAGAAAGGCCAATTAACTTAAAGGAGCCTAGTCAGCCCACTCTGAATTTAGAAGTGTTTTGTGGATTCTTACGGGCTGTCCAGAAGGAATAGAATACAGCTTTGTTCCTTTGAGTTGTGAAAGGATGAAGAAAACTGGTTCCACTTGTGTGTAATTCTAAAATAAATTTATCTTACAACTTTTTAAAAAATGTTGAACTTCACCCTGGTGTGTCGCTTCATGTTAATCTGCTGTACTTTTGAATGGTCGCAGTACAAGACTACTGTGTCTTTAATTTACACAGTGATAGCAGACATTGCTGAGATCATCTGAAAATGCCTTGCAGATGTTGCTAGGAACTAAAGCCAAACGTTCAAGTTCAAAATGATTAGACTTTGTTCCTTTGCATGAGGCTGTATGACACACTGGTGTGTTGCAAGTGTTCCCCACCCTGCCTTTTACACTGATATTATTTCCTACTTGGTCATTTGTTACGTTTACTGAAATCCTTCAAGAAAGATCTAGTATGAAACCCGATCTCTGAGCCTTCATTTATCTACCTTTATAGATTGAGCCTGTATACTGATACAGTGCAAGAAAATATTCCCTTAAAAACATCATTAAAAGAAAAGTTGTGTATTTAATCCAAACCCTGCAATACCTACCACTGAGAAAAAAATAAAAATAGTAATCCCTGGGTAAGCCTGTGGAGAAAATCTATGGGAACAAATTGATATCCCTCAGCTGTTGGATGCGTATGGAAAAGAGAAAGTTTGAGTGTTGTCCTGTAGGTCTGTTCATGCTTGGAATCTGCATGGAAGATGTTGAAACTCTTCAGCGCTGTTTCTGTGTGTGTGATCAGTACTGGTATCTGCATGGCTGTCACCTTACGGTGAGCAAGATGTGTGAATGAGCTCTTCAGCGTCCTTCAGTACCGATGGCTTACAGCTCTCCAAAGCGTAATGAAAAGTAGATGCACTGGCAGCAGCTGATTCTGAAACATGGACTGCTGCAGTATTGGGAGAATATAGGCTTGTTTCGAACCCATCCTTTGGAGAATCCGCAGAACAATACCAGCTGTTACAGCTGTGCTGTAGAAGTACTACGCGTGCTGACTCCTTATGTTCACCTTTGCAACTTAGTCGCTTGCTGTTCACGAGAAGCAAAGCCTTTAAGAAGAAGTGTTTTTCCAAGTAATTCTCTTGCAGAATTCAACAAACCGAAGGTGAAGCATTGATTTTCAGTCGTGTGCGTCTTGTCTCTTCCTTTCTTAGGTAAGTTAGGAATCTGCTTGCTCGTTTCTAAGTTGCTTTTAATTTTAAGCCAAGTGACTGCAGGAGCATGTTTTCCTTTTGTGTATCTCGAAGAATCTTGCGTGTTGTGTCTTGCAGCAAAGCAGTTGCAAAATTTTCCTCCCTCTCCAGCTCTGCCCATTGAAAAAAATCGAACCCCCAACAACCGCACATATAAACAGAGTAGGGTAGGAAGGACCAATGCTGTGAGGTTGGCACAAGCCCAGCTTGAAGGTTGCTGCATAAATTCCAGTTGTTCTGATGCCGTAGTGCTCAAAAGGGTAATGAGACTTTGTACCTTGACTCCTTTCCCTGTCTTGTAATGAGTTCTTTTTTCCTGTGATCTTTGTCCAGTGGTGGTAAGTGCCACAAAGTTTCTGTTTATCAAGAAATCCCATTGGAAAATCTTTTATTTCCGTTTGATTTTACTTCTTCCATTCTTACTTCGATAGAGTAAGGCAAGATGTACATAAGTAAGAAGATAACTTCTTTAGGAGGCTAGGGGTTAGGTTATGTGTAGGTCATGCAAAATAGATACCTTAATTTTTGGTTTGATAAACAAGATCTGATACTGTGTTGCATCTTTTGATAGATGGGTTTTAAAGGAGACTCTTAGCAAGCAAATAATGAATTTTTTCTCAGCTTCTTTGCGAATTTTTGATGTTTAATCACTTTTTATAAATCCCTTGGCTTGTATATTAAAAAAAAACAAAACAAAAAAAACCAAAACAAAACCCCAGTGAAACCATTTAACGTGCTAATACATTGAGTACTAATTCTTTTCTTCTTTGCCAGAGATGGAGAAATACTCTGCTGTGGTAGATATACAGGCTAACATACACTGTCAGAGATTGACATTTATTTCCATTCTGAAAGGAGTTGATTTTCTGTCTGATTTCTTGCTACAGCTGCACCAGAAAATTGTTATTAAATATACAGACTCTATGAACTTAGTGAAATGTTAAACCTGTTAAATCAACTTGAATTCA
>NW_010410349.1:409-18467 GCF_000710305.1 Buceros rhinoceros silvestris | reverse complement strand
AGCAGGAATTGTCATCTGTTCATTCAGCTTTCTCATATGTGACGTCCAGCTGCTGCAAACTAATATTGAGCCATATGAAAAATTAACTTAAAATACTGGTTAACTGTATAATACAGGTAAATATTAAAAATAGTATTTGCTTGCCAGTGGCTACGTGGTTTTTTTTTTTTAACATTTCTTTGTATACGTTTCTTTTCTGTCTATCTTTCACTACTTGTATTACTCAAGACCATGGCCCTTCCAGTACATTTGTGCTAAGCGGAGTGAGGACCAGAGAAACATTTACCCTCAGGAAGTATTCGCAGATACTGTTGTAACAATTTACTTGCTCCAGCCAGAATACTTGGTTTCTTTGTTTTGGTTTCTTTGTGCTGTAGCATTTTCTGCAACAGAAATTTTGTTTAAAAGAAGAAACAAGACAATCTGTAAGTGTAAACAGAGGTACTGTGTGGGGAGAGGTTGTAGCAGAGATGTAGCTGAAACTGATTGTGTAGCACTGAAAAACCTGAGGTACGGGCTCTGATTAAAATCATGGGTTAAAATCATGGATGGGGGAGAACGAAGGAGTAGCAGTGATGCCTTGAGGGTAAGCTCCTGTTCTAAAAACTAAAGTAGCGAAATGAACTGTTTCAGCATCTCTGCTCGGGTTGTCCTTACATTCCTGGAAGAACTGCCTCACTCTAGTTTTGTTGAGGTTGATGGAGGAAAACCATTGGTGCCAAAGCTGGAAAATGAACCTCTCAGTGTGTGCTGCTGGGCAATCCGGAATATTTTGTACCGTAATGCTGCTCTTTGGAACGTTTCCCAATGTCTCTTTAATTACAGATTAATTATGGGTAAAATCTGCCTAGGTTGGCTGGAATGAAATGGAATGTGTAACTAGGGAGTGGTGGTGAAAGAAGTAGTTGTGGCAGAAGAGTTTTCGGTGTATGAGTTGGACATGACTTCCTGGCTTAAACCAAGAGGGGCCTAGGTGAGGCCAGCCTCCGTGGCCTCTGATACTCGGCTGGGTGGTGTTGGACAATGGTACACAACAGAATACCCTAGCTGGTGAAATTTATTAGCTTTGCATAGCGATACAAGATAAATAGGGCAACATGTAGCTCTTGGTTTTTTCTGGAAGTCTTTGTGTGGCACTAATGACACTGACTTTTTCTTAGCGTGCATATTTCTCTGCTGTGTATTCTTTGAAGAGTTTTGTTGGAAGCTATGGGAGAAAATACCCTCAGCAGAGCAAGGAGAGAGGATGCGTCCCTGTCCTATAGTTAGCAAGGCTCTGAAAAGGAGAGCACTCAGCGACTTTCACCACGTGCTGCAAGGGAAATGGCAGCGATTGCAGTCCTAACCAACGCACAGCTGGGGTCTCAGCTTGCACTTCTTCTTGCAGACTGCGTGTTTGTGATTCCTGCGCAGATGCTTTCGTAGCCACATCCAATACGACCTGGCTTGCTAGGTGGGCACCAGTGTGTCAGGTGTTAGTGTGGCAACTCTTCTCTAGCAATTAAATAACTTCCCTGTTAGCCTTTGCATTCTAAATTAATCTGTGTCTGTGTTTTCTAAACACTTGTAAAACTGAATCAGCAGGATATCCAGACACCTCTGGGCTCTGTCTCCCTGCTGCAGAGAACAGCACTGCACATTGCATTTTAAAACTGTGAAAGCTGTGTGATCTTTTGCAATCAAGCTTTCTGATTCACCAATTACTCTTCTTTATTAGACTTGAGTATCTTTTCAGACTTTGGTATCCCAGTACGTGACTGTGCAAAGTAAGAATTTATTGATAAAGGAAACTTTCTGTCAATAATTACTTTTGCAATGCTATAGGCATTGGAGCGTTTTATGTGGCGTAATTTAACTGTAACCAAAATGTTGCTTGTACTTAGCCATGCGAATATACTTGGCAGGAAGTGGTAGCACATGTCACCAGGCTTGCTCTACAAATGTTTGCAGCTCACCACTTCCTGTTTCTGAAGTGAAAGAACAAAAGAAACACCAGTTTCTAGTTCATTTTAGCCTCTAAGAAGTTACAGCTGCATTTGTTAAACTTCTTAGTATCATAACAAAGGTATTTATGGCCTTCCGCTTCATATTCTTCTTTCAGCTTTGAAATTCACCTTTATTTGGGAATTTTTGTGAAATTCCTACAGGAATTCTTACATTCCAATAAGACATTTTTTGTTTGGATCCTGAGTTTTGTAGGTGATCGAAGGAATGGCAGTACCAGTCTGTGCAAGCTGTGGGCTGGTGCACACAGATCCCGAACGGCAGCGTAAGCTTGCTTTCTCCGAAAACCCTCCCTGCGGGAGTTGTCACTGCTGATGTGTCTCAGCTTCAGTAGCTGACAGCACATACAGAATTCTTGAAACCACAGTAGTCTCCAAACTCAGTTTTCCCAATAGTTGTTACACCTAATTCTAAGACTTCAGGCCTAGTCACAAAGTTTTAAAACTGGTTTAATTTGCTGCTTTCCATGATACAATACCATTCCCAGAAAAATGTGTATTTGTACTTTATAGCCTTTGAGGCCAAAAGAAAATCTATTCAGAGCAAAGGTCATTTGTTTTCAGACCTGAATACAACTGTTTCCAGCAGATGTTGCACCTAGTTAGGCGAAAAATCTTTACAACAAGAGACACACAAGATTATATCAAATGTGAAATGGAAAGACTTGCCAGAATTCTGTAATATATAATAAGAATTTTTTAAAAGTAAGTATCATTATTATGTCATTTATGGAAGGATGCAAATTAATGAAAGCATCTTTTTTGCCTGTAAATCTACTAATGAATCTTGTGCAATTGCAATTGTAGCAGTAGTCATAGCATTTTAAATTAATGAAATTAATTTCATATGCTGTTGAAAGTGCTGATGTGATATTTCTGCTCATAATTTTTTTTTTCCTAACCAATGGGCTAAACCACGTATCCATAGCATATCAAGATTAAGTGGCTGAAACTCGGTATTTTCAATATATTAAAATATTAATATCACATGTGAGAAGAATGTAAGTCGAATAGTTAATGAATATCCATATTTCATGTACAAATGCTACTCTAGTATATTAAAAAATCTCATAGTTCCCTCTTTAAGTGATGGATGAGTTCTTAAAGCTAGAAACATCATTTTCCCAATTAAGACACTCTTGATAATTGTCACTTAAATTGCATCTGAAGAAAGAATAAAATAAATAACATTCCCTGCCTCCCCAGTCTTTTACAAACTATGGCTAAATATCAAGTAGCTATTAAAGGTTCAGTGAAGAAAATATGGGCCATTATTTTGAGAACAGATCCATTGGAGGGTACATGGGAGTGGCTGTCCTGGCATTCAAAAATCTGGCAGTCACGTCGTGGGAGTTGAGCAGTCTCAATTTGAGCTACGTTACCGTGTAGGTTTAGAGATGTGAAAGTTAAAATCGTCCAGGGTAAAGGCTACTCTGTTTAGAAGGTTTGGCTTTGATCCGTTTGATCTCTCTAAACCTTAAAATATGTTATTAAGCCCTTCTGAATTTTTTTTTCCCCACCCATGGCTTAAAATGTGTCTTCAAAACCAATCTCACAACTGATGGGTACCATGTGGAAGAGTAAGGGAGGAGGAGAGGTGTGTTCTCTTGATGCCTTTTGTAGCTTCCTAGAAAATCTAAACTACTCCTAAACTGGTGTTCTTGAAACAAGTCCTGATCTACTTCAGCCACCTTCAGTAACTATCTGTATAGCTTTTATCTCCTGTGATGCTTTACCATTTCTGTGATGTCTGGTTAGCTGGCATTAAGTAGCAGTTTTTAGAAGCAGATACCAGTTTTGAAAAGGAACTAAGGGGTCATCGTATGTGTTTTTTTCCCTCAGAGCCAGCAGGTGTTTTTTGAAATGGACTTGAACTGCAGGGACTAGTTAGAAGTTGATAAAAATACGCGTTCAAACTAGTGACCTTATCCATGCAAATGTGGAAGAATTTTGAGATTAAATCTTCCTCTTGTAATCTTGACAAACTAGTAGTGAGTCTGAGTTTAGCCTGTTTTCTTTGTGCAGAATGATTTATCCTTGGCATGTTGGATGCAGTTGAAAACCTGGGTGCATCCTCAGCACTTCCTGGTGTTTGGAAGAAATGATAACTTCAGAGTAATTATTTTGCCTAAGTTTGCTCGTAGTAAATTGTCAAGAAACTGAACACTTCCATTTTGTTTATTGCTAAACTTAAGAGTGTCTCTCTTTCTGCCAGGAATCGACTTTAAGATCAGAACAATAGAATTAGATGGAAAGAAAATCAAGCTACAAATATGGTAAGTATTGTAAGGTAATTTACGTTTTCAGTGAGTGTTGAATTAATCTTTGAGCGATTAGTCTTGATAGCTTTTGAGCCTAGGTGTACCAGAAGTTTCATCCCTTTTATTCACTGACTGTCCATCAGGTTTGTGCTTGCTTCTAGCTTGCCCTTGGAGTGGTTCTGCGTCAGTAGCACAGGAAATAGCCTGCTAATGGTAGAGCGGCTTCCCGTTCTATCAAAAGCTGCCCTCTTAAATGCTCTTTTTAACTATTCTGTGTGGAAAAGAAGTGTTAACTCCATAGCTGTAAACCAAAATATCCGGCCTAATAAAATGAAATCTCCTCTGCTACTGTGATACCTAGTTGTACTCACAGAGGCACAGGTGAGGCACAGAGGCACACATTCCTTGTGTGTGGGTGAGTAGAGATTGAGCCTCCTGATGGCAGCAGATGAGTATTTTCTGAGTAGCAGTATTACACATGTCACACTCTTCAGATGCTACTGGAAATTTAGGTAGGGCTCTTGCCAATTCCTCAAGTTCTAGAAAAGATAGTTGTGATACTTGCATGTGAGCCAGAATTGTTGTGACTAAGTGAAGTGCCAAGAGTGGCTGGTACAAATTTTCTGTCTGTACTGTAAGTCAAAAAGCTGGTTTTTGCCAGACCTTTGGGGTTCAGCTCCCCCTAGGCGTGACTAGTAGCAAACACTTTGGTCCTCTTGTTGACTCGCAGATAGATACTGCTTTGAAGTCATCTAGGATAAAATATCAGCACACTAAGGCGTAGTGGCTGACTTTAACAGCTAACAATACATGAAAATGCAATATCCTAAAATATTTTACTGCTGCATGTTTTAATTTTTGTTTAATGCAGAACTCGGATGCATCAGAGCTGCCTTTCGTAATTATTCTAGGGAAGGCTGTGTAATGCTGATTTTTATTGCTTGCGTGAGAATTTAAATGCTTTTGTGCCATATTTATGGTGCTGCTATAAGCTTGGGAGTGAGGAACACGTTAAGGGCTGAAGAAATTCGTGCAAATGCCTTCTATATGGTATCTTTTTCTTAATGAATGAGTATCATTGTTACTCTGTTTAAAGAGATATCACTAAGTACAGAAGACTGTAACGATCACCATCAAAAAATACTTGTTTTTACTGAATTTTAGGGATACAGCAGGCCAGGAGAGATTCCGCACAATCACAACAGCTTACTACAGAGGAGCCATGGTGAGTGCTCTCACTTACGAAAAAGAGGCACAACTAGTGTAACTGGTTTGCTGTTCTTAAGGTTGTATCGTGTAAGTGTTCAGCTGGAGGATTGGACGATTGTGGCTTGAGCTGCAGGGAATAAAGTGTGTGGTTTGGTTGGTGTTTTTTTGTTTTGTGGGGGGGTTTTTATTTTTGTTTTTTAAACCTGCTGGTACTTTGTGTAGTTGTGGTTTTTTTGTTGAAACTACAAGCCCTATTGTCTTTTGTAATATAATTAAAGTTTCTGCAGATTGTAATAAGAAGCTCAGTTGCCAAGCATTAATCAGACCAGGCTTTTTAATGCAATCAACCCCTTTAAGCATTTGAAATGTTTGAAAAATAGGTAATGGATTATTTCAGTATTGTAAAGTGTATTTCACTGAATTGCCTTTCCTTCAGCCAGCAGAGAATGCAAAATCCAGGCTAGAAATAAAATCACCTTGCAAAAGTTACTGTTACTTTTTCCTGCGTTAAAAATAACTTGAAATTGAATAACTGACTTAGACCCTGCACTCTTTGCAGTACAACTGCTTGTAATGGTCCTTAATGCTCTGTTTTGAGATACTTTGCTGGGACACTGTTAGTTTCAACTTGCTGATTACTAGCTATGCTGCTCCTAGTTCTTACTGCTTTGTATGAAGAGATCCGTTCCATTTGGAGGCTGGCTGTGGGTCCAGGTAACTCCACTGTTATGGAGTACAGATGGGGAGAAATAGAAAGAGTTATGGTTCAGAGCTTCCTAGTACTTGAAAAAAGTTGTCAGTGGCATGGCCTTCTCTCCATCTCTATGGCCAAGGGCTTTTCTTTGTCCTGAGAAGAATGGTTGGAAAGGCAGGAAGGAATGGAGTCTGTCCTTAATGCAGCTGTTGTGTGGTTTCCCATGCTTTGCTGAGAGCCCACACTAGTAGAGGTACATAACTGTCAGAAAGAGCTAAAGCTTCAGGGAGAACGTCTAGTGTCAGCTTTGCTGTGAGTATCCACTGGCCCCTACAGATTGAATCTCATAGGTTTGTCATCTTTGTTTAAAGCTGCTGCTTCTAAACTTGACTTTAACAATAGAGTCCTGGTTGCTGTTGGAGTAGAATTTCCAAACTTTTCCTGACTATAGGCTTATAATTTAAAACTTCATATAGGTGGTGTGTTTGACCTCCAACAGTGGCAAAAGATCTTAACTAGTAATCTTTTGGGTAAATTCCCAGCAATGGCATAATGTTTTGAGAAAGGATTATAGGTGTGTAAGTCGTATGTTGAATTTCTTGCAAGTATAATCAAACCAACAGCATACATCAAAAGTCAACCAACAGTGCTAGCTCATTTAACTAGATTTTCTTAATTTTACTTAGGGAATTATGCTGGTGTATGACATCACAAATGAAAAGTCTTTTGACAACATAAAAAACTGGATAAGAAACATAGAGGAGGTAAGTGCTTTGGAACGTAATTTTTACTTGTTCCATCTTACAATTTCCCTAGGACAAATAATAACCAAGTAATCATTAATTTTCATTATGTTAGCCAACACATATGGCCAAGTTAGACTGCGCAGAGAATGCACAGTTCAACATAACAGTGGTTACTGGGTTGTGTGTCCAGTTAGAGATTTTTGACCTTTTAATTTGGTCTTGGGTAAGCTTCCTTCCTGCTAACTTACTCTAAATTATTTAATGGGACGTGCTGTCAAGTAGGGATAGGTCATTACAAGTTTAAAGGAGAAACCCTAATTTTAGTGAAGCTGTAGTTAGGTAACAATCTTACTGTTTGTTTGGGTTTTTTTCCCTTAAACATAAAAGACATGGACTTTGCTTTTGTATTCTTTGGCTCTTCAGCAAAGTTCCTGTAATTGTGACCAACATGATGCAATAGGGACTGGGCTAGAAAGGTTCTCTCGCTGAAGTGATTACTACTTTAAGTCTTTTATTAATATATTATATTATTAATATTGTTTTTAAAATGCAAATATTTGTATAAAGATGCTTCAGCCAAATACCCCAGATGTCCATGCACCACTTCAAAGTCAAGTGTGCACCATTACATTTCCAGAATAGCCAAATGCCAGTGCAGCCTGTACAGAGCTCGTAGTACAGTATTTGATCTGGAATAACACTCAGGTAAACTTAATCTAGGACTATTTATTCCAACCCCTTTTAATATTTAAATATTAAATTGCCTGTTTCAACAGTCAGTCTCTTTCTCAGTAATGTCTTTCACATTAGATAACTTTTTTAAATACTGTTTTTGGATGAGTTTGACACGTTTCTTTTAAATAGTGATGCACTTTGTTTCTGAGAGATGACTTGTTCTTTCAGCATGCCTCTTCAGATGTAGAAAGAATGATCCTGGGTAACAAATGTGATATGAATGAAAAAAGACAAGTTTCAAAAGAAAAAGGGGAGAAGGTAAGGTGACTTACCTTATTCAGAAGCCCTCTTTTCTTAGGATTTTGGCTGCTGGGTATTTGTTATGTTTTAGACATATGAGAGATAATGGGCCTCAACTCAAACCTCGTGTTTCAGAAACTTTTATATATTGTAGGATGCCAGGTTTGGGTGTTTTGTTTTTAAATAGCACTTGACTATATTCAAGTTTAAATGAACTTAATGGTACTATTGTCTTGAGGAGGAGATCCTGCAAAGAATGTTAACCTTTGCTGTAGCGCAAGGTATTCTAAATTTCAATATAAAACTTTGTATGTAGTTTCATCATGTTGTACTAAATTCACCATAGTGGTTACACTCTCTTGTCATAAACACTGTTTTAAAGCCTTAGTAATTAGCTGTTCTGCACAACAAGCAAGCAAGAATACTGCATAACCTATCAGTCATGTGCACAGCTGAAGTAGTGTAGTTGCTTTCATGCAACAACCTATGGGGTGATTGTACGTGATCTGGTCCATAAATCCACATCAGTGAAGATTCTGTCTTAATGTTCTTTTAGGTCCTAAATAAGTCCTTCTATGAGCAGTTAATCTTTGGGTTTGAATTTACATAAGGGTATGGCTTGTTCTAGTATTTTGTCTAATTATCTAGTAACTTTAATGTTTTTGCAAGAGAAAAGCAGAACTGAAGCTTGCTTGGATTTGCTTTTAAAGCCTGCTGCAGCGTACAGCATCTGTTCTGTTATGATCCTGTGTGAAACAGTCCTTTTACAAAGGAACTTCAAAAACTTTAATCTCTCTTCCAGTTAGCAATTGATTATGGAATCAAGTTTTTGGAGACAAGTGCAAAATCCAGCATAAATGTGGAAGAGGTAAGGGATTGGTGTTACACTTAGGTGTGTTTCTTGAACTGCTATTGAGGAGGCATGTTCCATGTTCTGCTGGGCTTTCTCACCTGATCTGGAACCCAAAGTCCCAGCTGTGCTCCTGCGTCCCCAATCTTGTCATATTTAGAGAACTACTGTAAAATCCGACATTTCTTGTTTTCTGGGGTATGGATAATGTCTGGGGTTGCTCTTTAAATGGGCGTTAACAGAGTAGGTTACTATTATTGCAGAAAACAGCTGCTTTAGACTCCTGTGCCTTGCTACTTAAATGGCAAGTGCTTTTGGACAGGGAGTAGGTGTAGTTTTAGAACAACGCTTTGTGCAGGAAATCACATTCAAGATTCTTTACTTTCAGAATAAAGTGTTACTGTGTCAAGGAGCCTTCAGGTTGGTACTAAATACGTGCTATGCAGATGAGACTGGAGATTTGTATGCTGACCTGGAACATCAGCATAGACTCTCATAAGCTGATGTTAGGGGAGGAAGAAGGCTCTTAATACCCTGTCCATAGACTTGCAATCGATTTTCCTGCAAACAGACTTTGTGCTAAGAACACAGGATCCCTATTTATGAGAGCATAAGGAAATGGAATCGGAAGGAAGAGTGGCTTAACTCCAGTCTATCTTACTATGAATCACTCCTGTCATCTCAAGGAGGGTGGGGAGCAGGATTTTAACTCTGAAAAGGGTGGAGAAAATAATATGATATCAAAAGGCAGTTATTTCCGGATTCATTTGTTCAGATAAAGTAGACTTGTTCTTAAATGTTGTTCCTCTACATAATAATCTAAAATCCTTTCCATGTGTATTGATGGGATACCTTTTCAAAGTCCTCCATACTTAATTCAGATCACGCAGCTAACAAATTAAATAGATACCAAGAAGGTTGTTACTTTAAAATAACATAACTGATGCAGTGCCAGCCAAGCATTTTTTTCTAATTTCAGGATGATTGTTGTACGATATAGTTAGAATGGATTTATTTGCATTGTGCTGCGTCTGGAATAGTGCTTGCCATGATTTTCGCAGTGTCATTATGATTCTTACACCAGATGATGGAAGTGTGAGCATTAGCAGCTAATACCGGTGGTGGATAGCTGTCGTCTCCTAATAAAAAGTTGCTGTCTGCTTCATTAGTTCCTTCAGATGGCTGACTTGCTCTTTCATGTCATGCTTTGTAATTTCATTTTAACTCCTGTAGGTGACTAAATTTACATTAGTTTGTGCTTACTCCAGATGACTTGGCTATCTGAGTATTTTTGTTGTAAATTGTGAGATGAATAGTGAAGAAAGCATTAAAAAATGCAGCTGGTGTAGGCATTCAGCAAGTAACAATTTATTCTTATTTCCACCAAATGGTTGACAGAATTGTGATATTCTTGTAATCAAAAGTGAATTAATTTGTTTGTTGTGACTTACTTGAATTAAATGAGTTTCCGTCTTTGGATGTATTTGGATATATTCCAAAAAACAAAGACAGGGGAAATGTTTACAATTTTTTACCTTCTGGAACTGTCATTGGATTGTTGATGTCTCCACATAGCCTAAAACCTTGCTTTTCCCTGCTCCTGGAGAACTGCAGAATTTTTCTGCTGCAGAATTTTTTTTTGCTCCTTCATAGTTGAAGTCTGAGATGCTGATATTTGACAGGTTTATTTATTTATTTTTATAGGGATGCTGGAAGCATAAATAACATTATCCATAGCCCAGGAGCAAAACTTCTGCAGGACAGAAACCAAGCTAACCTTAATGTGAATTCCCAGGCATGCCGTCCTCAGAGCTGCCTGTGGGTTTCTAGTTGTGGTGCGCAATACAGTTGGGACGGCGGGGAGAAGTATCAGCGTGTGCAGCCTTTTTGTCAGCAGATTTCCCCCCCACCCCCCAAGAGTTATGCAATAGGAAAATGTTCAAAGATTGCTTCAAAGATCGGAGGGATGGAGACTAAAAAGAAATAGTTTTTTCTTCTAAAGCATGCTTAACGCAGTTTTAAATGAACGGCTATTGTACATAGAGTGCCTTGCAACTAAAAGTGGTGGCAGTGGCCTACGGAATACCGTATTGTCCGTGTGTCTGGCTGCTACAAATCTACCTTACCTGTAATGTGTCATGTGACTAACTCTCCTTTTTTTCACTTGTTAAAATTTTTCTATTTTCTGCTCCTCACCAGGCGTTTTTCACACTTGCACGGGACATTATGACAAAGCTCAACAGAAAAATGGTTTGTATTTCCAGTTGGCATACAAACTAGATTCACTGAAATGACTGCTGTGGTAATTGGCTGAGGAGCAGCCCGGCCAAAAAATTCCTGGGGATTACAGTGGATGTTAGATGAAGTGTGAGCAAACAGTGCTTTATCACACTTTACTACACATCAGAGTGTAACTGGTGTTTATTTTGCATGAACATTAACATTGGGCAGCCTGAAACTGATGTGTTCTTTCGAAATTTAACAGTGTGGTCCTTGCTTTATTAAACATCGTAGTCGCTCCTTCAGCATAGGCTGGAGATCTGGATCGTTGAATAAATGTTTCTTTTTAAAAGAGGCAGTTTTACTGAGTGAGTAACAGAGTCTGGATAGTTGAAGAGCTCAGGTTGCAGTAAACCTTGGCTCTGGTGGTTGCTTTGCAAGGTGGGTGGGGGGAAGCGAGGAGGGGCGCTAGGAAAGCTAGACTCAAGTTTTCTGCGTTTTATGATGTTGATACTCTCTTCTCTTTCAGAATGACAACAGTTCATCAGGGGCAGGTGGGCCAGTAAAAATAACCGAAAATCGATCTAAGAAGAGCAGCTTCTTTCGATGCACGCTACTTTGATGAACTTCTAATGATAGACTGCAGCACACTTAGAACCTTTTCTGCTTCTTTGAAAGCACAGGGTCACAAAGCCTCAGAAATAATACCACCAAGCTGCTGCTGAGAGCTCCATTGAACGTAGACTGCGATACACAAAATATCAAGTGGATTTTGCTCACTAAGCCTATTGATCTGTCAGGCTCTTCTTTCTCAGATTTGGAAGCTATGAAGTGGAGACACAAATGCAAGAGTTAACTTGTTTTCCTTTTTTTACTTCCTGTTTTAATGCCTGTTGCAAAAGCTGCTATGTTTCTTTTAACTTTGCACATCCATATTGGCCTCTTACTGCCTGTTACAGCACAATCTTACATTTGTATTTGCACAGTTTGACTTGTAAGTAAGATTCTTAACAGATTTGTGCAGGTTTTTCTTTCTCTTTTCAAACAAATTTATTTTGAAGCAGAAGAGCCAGGGGAAAATTAAGTCTCACTTCTGTTATTTTCTATGCTGTATCCTCGTGGCCATGACTGCAGTGTGGGTGTTGACACTCCAGTGATGAGAATTACTGTAACAATTGGCATTTAATAATTTGTTTGGGTTTTGTCTTTTAGGTGCACAAATCTGTTCATGCAGAAGCTATGGCTTGGCTTCTCTTCTGAATGTAGTATGTTGCTTTTCTTTCCTTCCCTGACTTAGCAAAGTTGTGTTCTGAATTGCCAGTCACTGTCTGATTCACAGATGCACCTTCCAGCTTTTCGAATAAACACAGTGTCTTTCCTCACTTAACTTTCCTTTGTTAGCTCGAACTGCCTGCACCTTTTTTTGTTTCTGATGAGGCACACCCTGGAGTTGAAATCATTGTCACGAATTGGCCTCATCACTATCACTTAAGTGGCTGGTGGAAGCTGAATGCATGAGTTTTGAGTAACCTCTTTACGGATTCATTTGTTCAGAAATGACTGCTTCTAAAGGTGACTTCCATTTCTTCTGTAATTCTAAGGATGGTTCGTTAATGTCTGGAAGCATTGACCCTTGACGACAGAGGTGTCCAAAAACTAGTTTCCTGTGCAGTTGCTAAAGTTTATCAAGTTCTGGCACTAAGGAAACAGTCACACTGGGGTGATAACGTACTTTAGATATGCAGTTAGTGCTGAATGTGTGAAGCCCTCTCTGGTCTGCTCAAGCAGTGAAGTTAATTTTTCATCAAAAACTGGTACGGTGACCTAGACTGTTAGAAGCAGAGTTGAAACGTAGTTGCCTTTTTTTACTCAACTGAGCATTGTATAACCTAGTCTTTGTTCTACTACTTTTTTATTGTCTTCTGAAAAGATCTCCTCAAAAAGCAATTGAAACAGGTGCTTTAGTTCTGTTGATGTGCCAAACTCGGACCATTGTAAGCTTTACCTACAAGTTTGGGTGTTTGTTACCGGGGGATAGGTGCATGCTGTCATTGTCAAAGTTAATGTCTGCTGTGCTTGCTTCTGCTTCGCTGTGTTGCCTAGAGTTGTAAACAGTGAGTTGGTTGTTACCACAGACGACCACTTCGTTGTGTGGGGTTACGTACTCAGTTTGTCATCTCCGGGTCTGTTGTAAATATTTTGAAAGCGAATGGGCCAGTAGTGTTAGACTGCAAGAGTTTTGATTTTAAATGGTTTAAGATTAGTAGCTGGTTCCATAAAGTTTTAAGCGGTTATCAACCTGTCCCCACATGTAGTTTAACTGAAATAGTTACTGTAACTAGATGGCGACTCTCATAAACTGCTATTGCTTCACTAAACCAGAAAAATCTTCGTGGCAACAAGGTTTAGTGAAAAAACAAAGCAACCCTAAACTGCTCTGTTGTCTACCCTTGATGTTTTTCTTGGACAGGCTAAAGCAGTTACGTTTTCTGTATGGTTAAAAAAAAGTGCTTCTATACGGAAAGTGTTGTGACACCAATTATGAATGTTGTTTATTTTCAGTAATTTACCTCTGACTTATTTGGTGTCGTAATACTTTGATTTTTATCTCAGGGGTTGTCTGCAAACCAAAACTGACGTGTTCTGTGTTCAGCACCGTTTACAGAATGCTTTGTGTTGTTTTTTCCTGTCTCCGCTGTGTGGTTAAGTATTCATTCAATATTAGTCTCCATGACCTTCCCTTTGAAAGAGCCTGTAAGTAGTAAGAGTCTATGAAGTGCTTCTTGAAGCAGCAGCGAATTGGGGTATCTGCTCTGTATGGGGGGTGGGGGGGAAGAAAAAAACCTTGCTATTTTCTTACATTTAGCTGTGCTAAACTGTACATAAATGTGAGGTAAGACCATAGGAAATTCACTTTATGCATGATAAAATAATGCAGTATAAATATTTTACTTTGCTTAATGTTCATGTAAAGTTCATCTTTTTCTATTTGTAGAAAAATTTAATGCAATTTTGTTGTCCTCTGCTGAAACTGAAGAATTCTAATTTCATGTGGTCTTATGGATAAGGTAAAATGCAGATTTCTCTCTTTCTTTGTTGCTTTGCCCCTACCCCTCTTCTCCAGCAGTATTAAATGTCTGAGTGGCTGCACTTTATCGGTGTGCTTTCGGTCAGTATAGACCTCTTTCTGTGTACAGTCTGCTTTGTCAGACACTGAAAAATGTGCTGTATCTTAGCGTGCACATCAGCTGTATGTTTAGATGAGAATTTTTTTAGCTTTTTTTTCCGAGCGGGTGGTGGTAAATGGTATGTTCTGCCTAAGCATCAGATGCTGGGTACTACAGGCTTCTCTAATATCACTATGATTGTTTTGTGCAGTCTCCGTTCCTACTTTGCTCAAGACTATATAATCTAAATTTTGAAGGACTTTTAACTTATACCTCAGTCAACTAGTTAGTATTCTAATGTCCTTTAGAATTAAAGTCATGTGATTATTATTGATTAAGCAGCAAATGTATTTCTGTTTTGTTCCAGAAATTGCCATTAACCTTTCAGGAAAGGCAGACATTTTTGGTGGATTTCAATAAAACAAAAATGCTGCTTATGCTATGGAGTTCTAAGAAATCTTTCCCTCAGCCCCATGTCTGTGCACTACATCTGGACCAGTATTTTTCTAAATGGTTTAAAAAAAAAAAAAAGCCAAACAAACCCCAAACTGGTGTCAGTGCTTTGCAGTTTTAGCTTTCAGTCTGTGCTCAGCAAAACACGCATAAGAAGTTTTTGTTGAGTGTATATAGAATATTTCATTTCCTTAACGTATGGAAATTCTATTATTGCTAAAGCTTAAACCACTCATGCAACTTAACACAACTTCACTTTTCTATTTGGGGGACGGTCTTAAAAATGCTAATTGACTTTTCAGTCTGTAGTTCTTTTTACAGGAAGTATTTCCTATTGCAATTATCCATACTAGTCTGCTGAAGTCAAGTGAATTAAGTGGATCGTTTCCACGAGTGAATAAAGGAGTCTCAGATATACATACCACATTCAAATATTGTGAATGGATAATGATTTGAAGGTCCGTGAATAATATGTAAAATGCATAAATGTGTTAGTTGTGCAAATGCATCTGTTATTCGGTTACCTATTGATGTAACAGATTTTGCAATGTTAAACCTCTTAAGGATCGGTCCCTGGGTGAGAATAGGTCTTTTTGGTTTCGTCCATTCACTGAAGTACTTATGCCGTTCTCATTCTTACAAATAAAACCTGTATTTCTTTCTTTCACAAAAGCAGGATTTTCATTGATTTTTGTTTGTTTGTTTGTTTCTGGTGAATTCAAGTATTTAGTGCATTCCTATGGCCTTACGAGCATTTTTGCAAATAAAACGTCAATTACAGTTATTTTAATGCCATGTAGCTACTAAATCCAGAATAAAAAGTATAGTCCTTGAGAAAATGCTTAATTTTGAAATAGAAGTGTTCTACTGTGTGTGTTTAAGCACATTTTATCTCTGGTATAAAGGTGTAATGTGAAACGCTCCTGCAGATAAAGTGAACTTGTCATGTGGTTAACTTGTAAACCTAATTATTAATTGTGTATTGATGTGTATAGACAAAAAACTCAAACCCAACCCCTAAAAGAACCTTCACACTCCAATGGTTTTATTGTTCCATGTGAACTTTTTTACAACAATGTGTGTCTCAAATAAAAGTTACATAATGAAAAGTACTTGGAGTATTTTGTATGAAATATTCCACATAGTTATTACACAGTTGTCATTTCCACTCTATTTTTGATACTTCTGTTGTGGAAAGATGTCCAGATGAGTAGCAGCTGTAAAGCTTGTTTCATTTCAGTGGCAAACCACAAGGGGTTTTGGTATGGCTTGGCTTGTCCCTGAATCCTGAAATATCCTCTACTCCTTTAGCGACTGCTTAAATTGAAGTATATTATTTCAGTGACCTTCGGCTTCGTAAGGAATCATTTTTCCAGACGTCTCATGTCATGAAATACCCTTCCAAAGTAACTTCTGAGCAATGCCAGTAAAGATAACGAGACACAATCTCCAAGTTGATTGAGAATTATCTGCTCACTTAAGCTGATAACATTTTCTGTTGTTTTAAGTCAGTGTTATATGAAAGGTCCAACTGTTAAGTACTCTGAGGCACAAATACCATGAAATAATGTAGTAGATATTGTTTGTCCAGGTTCCTTCAACACTGAATATTGAGGGATTTGACAGAGATACTTGTTGGCTGTTATATTAGCAGTAGTTCTGGACTTTCAAGTCATTGTGGTTTGGCAGTAACTCACAACTGGTGTGAAAATTAGCAAACCTAAGGAAAAAATGGTTTTGTCTGCCCAAGACAAAAGCAGACTAATGGTTGAGAGACGCAAGTGGGCACCCTAAGGAATAAACGGGAGACACGTGGAGGACAGGTACCTTCTGAAGTTCGTGATTTTTACATGTTCATCTAATATATTGAGCTGGAAGGATGTATTGTCTCTTAAGCCACAGAAAGCAAGAGTTACACTCTTGTCACACCTTGCTGTTTGTTGGGTTTGGTTGGGTTGGTTGTGGGGGTTTTTCAGACTGCTGCTGGCAGACCAGTTTGCTGGCTTTAGAACTAGCTGTTTAAACATTGTCTTGCAGATCCCTTTGATCTGAAGGGGTTCTAAGATGTCTGCAGTCCTAAATTCACTTCTGCAGCTCGTTCCGTTCTCACAGAAGTTAGTGGTGTGCATCTGCAAGCCCAAAACGTTGTAAATACAGTTGTGTTCTCCTTTTGTTAAAGGGAAATAGCAGGCATTCTTACATGCTTCAAAATGGTGACTTACTACAGTTGGTGAATCTATTTTTGGTTGCAGACGAGCAATTACTGTACAAAGAGTGCACACTTGTAGATCAGAGGCAAGTTGTTGGTATACATCTAGAATGTATCCAGCTTTTATAATCTGGTAAATTGCCTTCTTCCTAAAGGACTCTTTTTGCAACTTGTCTGACTAGCAGCTCTTTAAGATTCGTGAAATATACTGGTCATCAATATAAAGTGAGATTTCAAAATATTTTTTCTTCAGAAAGATTCTAATTTTCAGGAGTTACATGCATGGAGCTTTTATGTTGCATAATGTTACTATTGCCATCTAGCGGTTTAAAGAAAGGGCATGGAATGGAAAGCAAAACATACTGAAGAGAGTTTTTAGTGATCCAGGATGTTTTGTGGTTGCTTCAAAAGTTTTTAACTGTCTTCAGCAGAGCACATCAGCACTAGGCCATTGGTGTGGACAAATGTCACATAAATTCCTCAGAGACAGTATTCAGTACACGTGGTTCCTTCACAATTTGCAAAATTAATCTGTAAGTTTTGAGCAGGAGATGAACATTTTCCTCTTCTGAGGAATTAACGTGTTTAATGAATCGTGGGTGGTGTGTGTAACTTGAACTGTACTGCTGAATACATTGTACTGACTTCAGAGTGAACAGGTACTGTGTGAACATTCACTAAGGGCTGAGAAATTCACACTATTTAGTCTGAAATACCTTCCTGGAGTGGATGATTGAGATGATTTACTGCAGTTGTGACCTTTTCTGCTTATGCCAGCACTCGGCACCCAGGAGAGTCCATGATACCAGCTACAACTGGTATCCCAAGGCCTTGTGTTAGGCAGGCGGGGGTCTCCGAGGGATGGCCTGCGTTCAGAATGGGCTTTGGTTTCTCAGGGAAACGTTCTGCAGAACAGCGAAAAGACACGATGCTACTGGGAACATCTTGGGACGGAAAAGGGCAAGGTCTGGAAGTGCTGAGCTGGCACCTTTCTCAGTTTGCAATTTGCAATGCTTTCGGCACTGCTGCATCCACGTACGTACGTTTGTTGGACTACGGGCAATGTGCTCATCTGTAAAGAAAGGTGCAGTCATTTGCACTTCACTTGCAGTTAATTGTTAATTTTTACTTCTTTTTTTTCTTAAGAGAAGTTGAATGTTTATTTTCAAGGCTGTTGGAGATCTTTAGTGTTACTTTACCTTTCCCCCCCGCCCCCCGGCACTGTAGCAACTGCCTCGCCCTGGTCTGTGTTCTGGATGAGCGGAGTTCTC
>NW_010410349.1:0-322 GCF_000710305.1 Buceros rhinoceros silvestris | reverse complement strand
TTCTGGAAGGGGGGAGTTCTCCCCGGGGAGCCCCGCTGCTGCTGCGCTGCCTCCCCTGAACTGCACTGACTTTGTAAAGCTCGCGCTTATACGCTGAACCAGTAAAAACGGCAACCACGTCTATCTGAAATGCTGTTTGTAAGTCAGGTTCCAGAACAGCGCGGCTAAGTTCACTTGCAGTAGGAAACGACCAAGCAGCTCTAAACAGCTTTTTAAAAATTCGGTTAAAGCATTCAGTTAACGGTGGCTGGAGGGCCCTGTCCTCTTCGCACCCGCAGCTCCATGACCCTGCAGCTGTTTTACCCGTTCCGAGGGAGGGGGG
>NW_010410348.1:2810-3839 GCF_000710305.1 Buceros rhinoceros silvestris | reverse complement strand
CTGAAGGTCCCCAGAGCTGCATCCTCCCACTCTCCCGGCAGCAGCTGCCAGCCTGGCAGGTCCCTGGGCACTGGGATGTGTTTCCTGGTCTGGCCAGGGACGCCCACGGCCTCGCTGGAGCTGCTCTGGACTTCCTGCTGCACGCCTCCGCGCCACAGCCGGGCTGTCCCTGGGGAAGCGGTGAGATGCTGGGAGCGGGGAGATGCTGTGACCCCCTCGGTGGGCTCCCAGCACACCAGGGAGAAGGTCAGGTAGATGTTGGATAAATGCTGGAGAAAAAGAGACCTTCAGCTGGGCCAGCACAGCCTGGTTTGGGCAGTAACGCAGCTCCGTTGTGAAAAGAAAAGCCAGGGACGTGCTGTGGGAGGGGTGCTGTGGTTTCGCTCCCACCTGGCACGGTCCCTGCCACCACCCAGGAGGAGGACAGGCTCAGTGCTGAGCCCAGCACTGGCTGAGGAGCGAGGGACACCTTGAATGTGCGCTGGTGGCTTTCCCACCCCATGCCCGTGACCCGCTACCTCCCTGCGGGAAGGGATGCTCACACCTTCCTGCTCCTCTGCCAGGTCTCTGGGCAGGGTCTCACCATTGTGGACCCCTGGCCCCGCCAGAGCGTGGGGCCCGCTGCCTCCAGGATGGCGAGATGGCTGCCCCGCTCCACCGACCTGACCCGCTTCTGCCAGAAACTCAACCGAGTGAAGACCTTGGAGGATGACATGATGGAGACGTCCTTCAACAGATGCCTTTCCACCATCGACCTGACGCTGCTGGGCATCGGGGGCATGGTGGGCTCCGGGCTGTATGTCCTCACAGGCACTGTGGCCAAGGAGATCGCCGGCCCTGCTGTCATCGTCTCCTTCATCATCGCTGGCTTCGCCTCACTCCTGGCTGCTCTCTGCTATGCTGAGTTCGGAGCCCGGGTACCCCAGACGGGCTCTGCCTACATGTTCACCTACGTGTCCGTGGGTGAGATCTGGGCCTTCCTCATAGGCTGGAACGGGCTGCTGGAGGACATGATCGGGGGGGCTGGCG
>NW_010410348.1:2149-2689 GCF_000710305.1 Buceros rhinoceros silvestris | reverse complement strand
CCAGGGCCGGGAGTGGCTACCCAGACTCCATCTTCAACCACAAGATAAAGAACTTCACCGAGACCCACGTGGGCACCTGGCAGGTGCCCTTCCTGGCCCACTACCCCGACTTCCTGGCGGCCTCCATCGTGCTGGTAGCCACTGCCTTCATCTCCTTCGGGGCCAAAGTGTCCTCTTGGCTCAACCACGTCTTCTCGGCCATCAGCATGGGTGTCATCCTGTTCATTCTCGTCATGGGCTTCGTCCTCGCACAGCCCAAGAACTGGAGTGCCCAGGAGGGCGGCTTCGCCCCCTTTGGGCTGTCCGGCATCATGGCCGGCACGGCCACCTGCTTCTATGCTTTCGTGGGCTTTGACGTCATCGCGGCCTCCAGCGAAGAGGCCAGGAACCCGCAGAAGGCTGTCCCCAGGGCCATCGCTTTCTCCTTGGGGCTGGCCACCGGCGCCTACATCCTGGTGTCGATGGTGCTGACGCTGATGGTGCCCTGGCACACGCTGGACCCTGACTCTGCCCTGGCGGACGCGTTTTACAGGAGAGGCT
>NW_010410348.1:0-1989 GCF_000710305.1 Buceros rhinoceros silvestris | reverse complement strand
AGCGGTGGCAG
Organism: Buceros rhinoceros silvestris; assembly: GCF_000710305.1. Lineage (NCBI taxonomy): Eukaryota > Metazoa > Chordata > Aves > Bucerotiformes > Bucerotidae > Buceros > Buceros rhinoceros. The sequence continues at coordinate 1,978 of NW_010410348.1, read as the reverse complement.
CTGCCTGCCCCGCTTGTGATAGGGGCTGGGAACCAGGGTGGTTTGGGTCTGACGTGGTCCTTCTTCTCCTACCTGTCCCTCAGCAATGAACACGGTCCTGCTGAGCAACCTCTTCTCCCTGCCACGCATCGTCTATGCCATGGCTGAGGACGGGCTCTTTTTTCGGGTCTTCTCCCGAGTGCATCCGCGCACGCAGGTGCCCGTCGTCGGCATCGTGGTCTTTGGGCTGCTCATGGCCCTGCTGGCCCTCATCTTCGACCTGGAGGCCCTGGTGCAGTTCCTGTCCATCGGCACACTGCTGGCCTACACCTTCGTGGCCGCTAGCATCATCGTCCTGCGTTTCCAGCAGCAGAAGGTGGATGTTCCGGCACCTGGTAGCCGACCCAACCCCGAGCCCCACGAGGGTCCATCTGGCAGTGAGCTCAAGGAGTACGAGTCCTTCTCTGACAAGCTGCAGCTGGTGGACAGGGACAAGAGCAAAGAGCACCGGGAGCCGGGGCAGCTGAAGGCAGCTTTTGAGCCCTACCTGGAGTTCCTCAGCAACTTCTACCCTGGCGAGGTGGTCACGGTGGCCGTGGTGACTCTGATGGTGTCCGCCATCTGCCTCTGCTCTGTCTTGGTGTTCGGCAACACTCACCTCCACCTGCCCACCTGGAGCTACTCCCTGCTGCTGGTCCTCTTCAGCCTGGGCTTCCTGCTCAGCCTCCTCCTCATCTGGGCGCACGAGCAGCAGCTCAGCATCCAGACCTTCCAGGTACAGGATCAGTCCCTCTGCCAGGGTCAGGAGGGTGGGAGCAGCTCTGAGGGTCCCGTGGGATGCCCTGGTCACACCACTCTGGGGAAAGCACCACAACTGCTGGAGGGGGAGGAGGGTGTCAGCGAGCACCGGGGGTGGGGAGGTGCTGCACGGTCACTAGTCCCCAGGAGGGGACATGCCCAGCAGCTCTGCATCCAGCCCACGGGGTTGCTCCTGCCTGCCCTGGGGTCCCTCCTCCACACCCCCACCCCTCCCGCTCCCCTCCTGCCTGTCCCAGCCCCTTCTGCCTTTGCCCTGCCCTTGAGCTAGGTGGTGGAACTCCTGCCTTCACCACTTCTGTGCCTCTCGTGCTCCCCACTCTCCAGTTTCCAGCCAGTCTGGGCCCCAGTGCAGCGCAGCCACGTGGACAGTCTCACCAGTGGTACCACCTCCACGCTCTGCCCCTGCCACAGCTCCTCCAGCAAGAACCATGTTGGCTCGGGGTTGTGCCAGGAGCCTGTTGGGTCCTTGTGATGAGGCTGTTTCCAGAGCCCATGCCCACCCTGCCAGCCTGGCTCCCAGCTCCCAGACCTTCCACTGTGCCCTTTGGTTGCCTTTTGCCCCCAAAAAAGTCATTTTCAGAAAGCCCGGGGTGACAGACACTCTGTCCCCAACAGTCACCAGTGCTGCCTTTTGTCTCCGTGGTTTTAAGGATGGGGAACGTGCTCCTGCAGGTCTCAGCCCTGCCCCAGCTCCTTTTCTCCCACAGATCCCCCTGGTGCCCCTCTCCCCGGCGCTGAGCATCGTCCTCAACATCTACCTGATGCTGAAGCTCAGCTACATGACGTGGCTCCGCTTCGCTATCTGGCTGCTCTTAGGTGAGTGCTCCAGTGGCAGCGTGACCCCGGGAGGGCCACGTCTCCTTCGGGGAGGCAGGAACCGGGCTCATCCCAGCACCAGCCAACCACTTCGGCAGCTCTTCTCCCTCTTGATAGGTTTATAAAGCTCATCACATCCTTTTCTGCCCGCGGTTCCCCTTTGGAGACCCAAGCTGAGCTCTCCAGCATCTCCCTGACCTTCTCTGGTTCCCAGAATGTCACAGTTCGTTGAGGTTTGGGTCACACTCTGGACCAGAACTCCCAAGGCAGATCCCTGGGGCTCAGGAAGTCCTTCCCAGCAAGACCCTTCCCCTCCCTGGGGTGCCCGCCCTGCCCTGAACGCGTAGCAGGGTCCTTGTCCTCC
>NW_010410347.1:15822-23080 GCF_000710305.1 Buceros rhinoceros silvestris | reverse complement strand
GTGCTGCTGGGGGACCTCTGAGCTCAGAGACACCCGGGAGAGTTCTGCTGTAAAAAGTGAATCCTGAAAACCATTTACCTCTCTCGATGCAAAGATGCTGCTGCAGAGCAAGTTTCCTCTCTCTTATGAAGGAAATGGGAAGACGTGGCGTGAGCTGCTGTTTGCGGTCATTTGCGAGACCTTTGGGTGAGCAGACCTGGGCGATGGATGGGCAGCGGCACCTTCCTGGCAGTGCGGTGACACAGCGCTGCTGCCCTGCTCGGGGCTTTCGGAGCCGCTCGCCAAGCAGGCGGCTTGTCTCCTGCTGATACCAAGCACACGTTTCTCTCTTCAGTCCTTTGATTCTCTCCTGCTGGTCACTGTTTCTATCTCCCATGTCTCAATTTTTCCCTCCTTTTTTTTTTTTAATATTCTATTTCTTGGTCTTCTGTGGCGCAGCTGTGGGCACAGCATCCCGTCTGGGTGGGGTCTTCACGTCAGTTCCGAGAATGGCCATAGTCACCTTGGTGTTCATTTTCTGTTATTTTACTGCAAAACTTGGCTCTGAATCTCTTGGTATCGACCCCTTTGCCCGGAGTTCATTTTGGTGCCTGCGTTTATCAGCCTGTCTCACATGGTGGAACTTTGCTCCGTGGGGAAGCACGGACTCAGGAGCTGCCTTTTCTCTTCAGATTTATTCAGGCTGGTAGATACTGCGCTGTTCCCAGGGTGCTGATCTCTTTGGTGTGGCTTTCCTTTTATGTCTCTGTCAGTATTTGTTTTCTTCAACATAAGCAAGAGATTTTCATTCCGCTTTGCTCTAGCTTTGCCTTGACTTTTTAATTCCTCTGTCCTTTGTCCTGCAGTGAATGCATTCACTTGTTGTGGTGGTTGGTTTGGAGTTTGTTTTTTTTCCCTCGTGCTGGTCCTCAGTTCCGCTCTCCCACTTTACTCGCTGTTTTCTGCCCGTCCATCGGTGCTGTGAGGGTATTGTCTTGTGGAGGCTTACATACGTTTCCGTACTGCGCCTTTCCCCCTGTTTATTCTCAGTATTGAACTTTTGCTATTTGCCCGCTAAATCTTTTAACAGCAGATGCTCTCATCACCTTGGAGCCATCTGAAATACTCCTTGTGTCTTGCCTCCTCTTGGGCTCCTGTCTTTGACTGTGGATTTCTGGAGGACTGTGCAGTCTCAAGACTTGTCGCGTTATTTTAAGAGTCGAGGATGTCATTAAATCTGTTTTTCTCTTGCAGTTATCTAAATGCACAGAATTGATCTGTTCTTTCATCTAAACCTGGCCTGTTCTGCAAGCACTTCCACGTGTGTCTGTTCGTGGCCGAAGCCCTCTCGGCAAAGGAGGTCTGTCCTCCTGCGGGCAGCCGTTCCCCCATCCCTCTCTTCAGGGCATTGCTGTTACTGCTCCGTGCTGATGTGGGTTCTCATCTCTCAGTCTGGGTGAGTACGTGGTGTGTTTCTCCTGGCGTGTTCTTCTCCGGATGCACGAAGCACAACCGTAGGTATGTGATGGCTTCTAGCTGTCTGCCTCCTCTTCATCCAAAAACCTCCTGATGTTCTTGCTAATGCTGAAAGCTTTCAGTGTCCGCTCCACAGCACTTGTGGGAAGCTCCTGCAGGGTGCTTTAATGTGGTGGTGCGCGTTCTGCACAGCCTGCTCGTTACTCTGGTGTTCGCTCAGTCCTGGTCATTCCCCTCCTCTCAGGTTGCTGGTACACCCCACCAGCTGGGCGGCTCACCTCACTTCCCTCAGCTGTGATACTGGGGCATTTCCAGGGAGGTGGGGTTATTGGTTTCCTTGAAATCTTTAGTTTTCCTTTTTGTTCATCTGCAGCCACCTCTACGTGCAGTTTGACTGTGGCTCTTCACGTGAGCCTCTCCGGTGTCCTACTCTCTGGCCTCGTAATTCAGTGGCTCCCATAATCTCACTGTTAGCTCGTTCTGTTCTGTTCCTAATGCTCTTTTTTCCACTAGAAGGGATGTGATTGTTTTCTGCACCACTTCTGAATTCTCTCGAACTTCCTTTCAGGTCAGCATCTCCTCCAGCTGACAGGGTGTTGTATTTTGAGTCGTCTGCTGGTCTTGAAGTCACTTGGGTGCATGGCGGTATCCCTGTAAACGGGAGCAAAGCTCCTCATGAACACGGCTGGCTTTCCCGCTCGACGCGGAGGCAGCAAGTTAAAGTGCTGACCCCTTGCAGTAAACTGAAGCAGGCTGACGGGATGAAGTTCGCTTGTCAGTGTGTTGTGTTCAGTGTTTTAAACTGTTTGGGGTTCTTTTCCCTCTCCTGAGCTTACAACTGCTCGGTAGACTTTGACGTTTCCCCTCGCTTTATAGTGGTAGAGGTGCTGTGCTGGCATTCGTCACCAGAACTGTCGTGTCACTTCGTGCTTTGCGCCTCCTCGTGTCCTGACAATGTGTGTTGTTTTCCCCCCTTGGTTTGTACGCGGTGGCCGTGAGGCTGGCACGGCAGTGCGGTGCCAGCAGGATCCCTATTGCCTTTTGGGTTCTTTGTGAAGTCACCCAGGTCTCACCTAAGCCAGATGCTCACACGTGACTCGGAAGGTTGTGTCACTGACTCATGCATCGTGGTCTCTTCCTCTGGCACAGCTCTGCCCTGGGAGCTTTGTGTGCTTGAGAGGTTTTGCCCAGGCAGCGGGGACACCTGCTGGTCCAAAGTCTGGGGCGAGGGACTGCTCCTCCCTCATTAGTGTGTTGTTAGGAACGGGGTTCAGGAAATCCCTCCTTTGCCGGATGCGCCTCCCCCCTCGGAGAAGTGCTTTCTCAGCGTGCAAAACACTCTCGGCTCCAGCTAATTTTCTCCGTTTCAAAGGGGTTTTGCCGTAGGAAACGTTTCATCCTGGCTGTAAGTTTCTGACTGTGTGGTGTTTTGCTGGGCATGAGGAGGGTGGTGGGAGTTGAGGACACTACTGTTTGAAGGATTGGTGTGGTTTGGTCACTTGCTCCGGGGCGCCTGCACTGGTGTTAATGTGACTGGTCGGTTGGAGCACAGTGGGTGAGCTGTGCGCAGGGGGCTGCACCATCTGTGTGTGTTTTTTACTTCCCGGAGACAGTGGGACGGGCTGGAGAGTGATACTGGAACAAAAAAATCCAGCAGGTACACATGTGCACTTCTCCTCTCGCAGCAAAGCTGGCTGGTGACAGGGAGAAATGGCTTTTGAGCTTTCTGCCTTTTTTGATGTGCTGTCATAGCAAACTGAAATGGGTGCACGCTCTCGTTCAAGCTGGTTTTTGACGGCCCTGTGACACACGGACACGCCTGTCTCCAGCTCCCTCCCTAACCCACAGGCACTTGTCCGAGTTGTCTCTTGGGTGGTTGGTCACCTTCCTCTTCTTGACCACAGGAGCCCTGAGACTCATTGGCCAATTTCCTGAGTTTCTTCATGCAGACGGAGGCCTGAAAACTGTAGAGAACCACCCCAGAGCGCAGTGGGAGCAGGGTACCTGTGAGACAGGGGCAGTGGCTCCGCTGCTGGCAGGGCGCTTGTGTCACGCGTGGGGATCCCCTGCTGCGTGCTTTCCTGGTAGACTTGGGGGGCAGAGAGAAAAGGTCCTCGAGGCAGGACCAGGAAAGACAAATGGGGAGGAGCGGAGCTGGGTTCCTGTTGGTTTTCCTGTTTGTTTAACAGGTGAGACAAGGGGTTCCGGTGACTTGCCCAGGGCTGTGCGTTGGGTTCTGGAGACCTTGGCTGGCTCTGGAAGCCGCAGGCCGATCAGGGATCCTGCTTCCTGTGAGTGCCTCTAAGGCAGGTTTGCTAACCCGGTGACCTACATGTTCTGCCTGACTGGGACAGCAGTCTCTGGAGCAGCTGCCTCTGTACCTGCCTCCAGAAAGGAGAGCTGGAAGGATATCTTCTGCTCCGTGGTGCAGTCCTGAACTTAGGCAGCAGAGAGCTGCCGGCCTTCCACGCTTGGCAAGGAAGGTCACGGCACTGGCTCTCACCAGTGGCCACCAAAAGATCGGGCTGTCCTCTGGTGCCGCTAGACGAGCAGGAGGCGGAAGGTCCCTGCGCAGTGTTAGGTTTTTCCCGTTTGAGGTGATATCCAGAGTCACGAACCGACAGTTTGGTGAGGCTGAGAACAGGAGGGTCTAGACGCTGTCTGCTCTGTGCTCTGCTCTCCGCGGCAGTTGTCACAGCTGACAGTGCAGGCTTCCAATGGAGGCATCGCTGCGTTTTTCAGCAATGTTATCACAGTCTTTCACACATCCGAAACTGTCTTCAGGGTGTTTATGCATCCGGAATAGCTCAGTCGTGCCACCTAGCTGGGCTCGTTTGGGTGGTCTGCTGGAGGCTGTGCCGCCTTCAGCAGTGGTTCTGTACCCGGCCTTCCTTTCAGCTCCGACGCAGAAGAAAGAAAAGCACTGAGACGAGAAACAGCACAGCTGGGGGTTGTCACCATTTTGGCTGTTCTGTGAAGCTGGGGGTTTGCTGACAAAAAGCTGCCAGCAGTCCCTGTACGCCACAGTCCAGTGCCTCTGTGCTGGCCCTAGATCCAGTTCCCATGGCAGGACCACACCGTGGGACCGTTTGAGTGCTCAGTCCCTCGGTCTAATGCTTTTGTGGTTTGTATTTGTGAACGAACGAGGTGCTTTAAGTTAAGTGTGAATTATTGCAGTTTGCTGCAAGGAGCTGATCTTCCCGCCGTTTGAGAGAACTTCCCCGTTGGTTTCTGGGTAATAATATAGGTAAAGCCTTGTCCTCTCTGAAATGGACCGTTATTAAATTTACTATAAAAAGCTTTAAAAAACCTGAAAAACACTGTGGGGCTTGTGGCTGTTTCTTTGCAGCTCTGCTCGGTGCCCAGAGCCCACGCTTTCCTGCCAGCGCTGTCTGTCCTGGAATTTCTCGAATGTCGAACGCCAGTGTCCTGAGTGGTTTTTGTCAAAATTGAGCAGATGCATTTGTTGTTGATAACATCCGTCACTTTCAGGGCAGCAAGGAAGATTAACTTGAATTAACTGAAGGTTTTATTTATAAGCCTGCAAACAAATGTCGGTGCCAAGCTATAAGACGGTATGGCTAATGAATTTTATTTTGTGTATCCCTTCAGTTTGTAGGATCAGTGTCCTCTGCCCTCTGCGGGGTGTTATCCTTATCTCCTGACCACCTCTGTGTTATGCTTGGCTCCTTGGGCAACCGCTGAGCTCGTGGGCTCTGCCAGGCCACGTCACCCTGCCAGAGGCAGCTCCTGTTCAGCTGTCAGACACGCTATCTTTTTGAAGAGATCCTTATCTCGGAAGCGTATTCATCTGCCTCAGACCGTAGCTTGTAGCTGAAAAGAAATGTAATGACCTGTACGCAGTTTGGGAAGATGAGAACTGGGGGGCAGCGCAACTGAGACCCGCCTGGAACGGGCCTTTAGGCATAAAGCAGAGCTGAAGTTTTTTGGAGGCCATGGTGCGAAGGACAGGTCCGCCTGAGTGATCATGAGATAAGTTATGACCTTTGCCATGGGGAAGCTGCGAGGGAGGTAGTTGTTTCAGTTTCTCTTTCAGAAAGAGCCGTGGCAGAGCAGCCTGTGATGCGGGAGGAGCCTTGAGCACAGGGGGTCTCTGAATCCAGGCGTAAGGGAAAAGCTGGGCAGAGCAGGAGCCTCCTTATGAGCCCTGCGCTGGAGACGCTGGTTTGAGTGAAAAGTGAAGTTCGCTTTAAACCCACAATGCAATTTCAGTGTTCCTGTACCAGCTTAAAGAGATTTGAGGGAAGTAAAACGACAAAGTAGTCGAAGGAGCAGATGTCTGCAAAACCTGACCTTCACAGGGGGTCTGCAGAAGAAGAAACTGCAGTGGTGTCGTTAGCGTCACTAACGCCGCTTTCCGCTTTGGCTGTTACCAAGTCGAGCAAGGGGTCGGATCCCGCCAGCACTCCGTGATTCTGACCAAGCCGGGATCACCCAGGGGAGACTGTGGGGTTAAAGCCCCGCACAGCCCCACCAGGGGTTTTCACCAGCAAGCACTGGGATGGAAGCTGGAAAATTCCGAGACCTGATGAGTCTCCTTCCCCCTCTGCGAAACGGCCACCCTCGAGGTCAGCCCGCTTTCGTTTTAAGGTGCTCTTACCACAGCCAGAAAGCAAATGACTGTGGCAACGGCTTTGTCCTGCAGATGGTGACACGCTGCACGTCCGCAGATGCTGTTTCCTGTTGAGTTTTGACGCTGGTCTTAGCCCTCCAGGGTATCTTTAAAGAAAGCACATTTGAATTAGGGGTTTGCTTCAGATGATGCAATGCGATGTTTGGTTACTACGTGGAGAAGAGCTGGCACAGCATTTGCTGGCTCCTCCCGAAGCCTGTGGTCCACATGCTCAGTGTGGTGGCCACGCTGGACACCAGGTAGCTCTTTCTCTTGAGTTGCCCAAGTCCACAGCTGAGAGGTTGACCTCAGGCCTCAGTGTGATCTCCCGAGGAAGTCTTGATTTCATGTTATAATTGTATGTAATTTACTGGAAATCGTTGGAATTCATCACCTACCCTGACCCTTTCAGAGCTGAAACCCTCCTCTCTGTTACACATCTTGTCGTTGCACACAGGCTTCTTCCCTGTCTCGTTCCCAGTTTGGTTGTCTTGCCGCAATTCATCGCTGTGTTTCCTGCTTGTAGTTTGAACTTTTCATCTGACTGGCATCACAAGTATTTCCATCTCTTCCTTTTTAGGAGCATCACTTCTTTGGGAAAGAAATGCAAGGAAGTATTTCTAATTATTTTATCTCCTTGAGTATCTCTCACAGTTTTGCATTTGAAAAGCTGTCAACCTTCCTGTGCTGTCTGCTGGCTGAGCTCCTGTGTTACTCTGCTCTCCAGAGGAGGAATTGCTGCCCTTGCTCTTCCAACAGTGGCAGAAGCTGGGAGAGTGGTTCTAGTAGCTGTTTAGTCTCAGACGTGCGTGAGGGTTTTTTGTTTGCCTGGCAGTGTGCTCCCTTTCATGGAAAGGAGAGGCATTTTCCATGGTGAGGCACTGTTATGGTTGGCTGTAACTGAGTAGTTGAGGGGATGAATCACTGACTCTTGCGCGTTGCAGAGGAAATGAGCCCAACGCCACTCGGAGCCGGCTCCTTGGTCACTGTGTTCTGTCGGGTGATCGATGGGAGGCCTTGCTTGGGCAGGGCGCTGATCCACTCGGACTCAGCTTTTGTTTCAGTGCCTGATGCATCGTCTTTCCCACTTGGGCTGGTGCAGCTTGCAACTCCTTCATGCGTCCGTGCCCCCGCTTGGGGCAGCTGGGAGAGCAGCTGCTCTGCGGCGGT
>NW_010410347.1:13567-15660 GCF_000710305.1 Buceros rhinoceros silvestris | reverse complement strand
CGGGGCTGCGGCCAGCAGGGCTCTGGCGGTGCCCCGGCAGTGCCCCGGCGCATGCTCTTCTCCCACGCAGGGTGGATCTCTGGCTCAAACGGCCGCTGAGCCTGGTGCGTTCGTTCTTTCAGGTGGCCCTTCAATGGGTTCCTGCGGGTGCTCGCTGGTTAAAGGAGGAGATGTCAGGCACTGGCATTCTCTGCTGTTCCATGGTACCCCTTCAGAGAGATGCGTCCGTACCCAGTGCTTCTTAGAGAGAAAAAACGCTCCTGTGTTGGTGCTGTGTTCAGTAACTTCGTACTCCTGCATCCCAAAGTCAGATCTGATGGTCAGGATTCGGACAGAGTGGATGATCCTGCCTGCTGAAAAGCAGGTGCTGGCCGCTGCCTTTACTGCTTCTTGCACTTAATGTGGCGTCGAGCTTTTAATAAAACACCATTTCTCAGTAAAATAAAAGCGTTACCACTCTTACTATTCTGGCTGCTGTTGTGAGCAGCTTTCATGTCCTGTTGTCACTTCCTAAATTTGACAAAATCTTCCTTGGACAAATGCAAGACTGATGGGATGGGCCTTTCCAGCGCTGCAGCATGTGGGATTGACACGATATCGAACTGATCGTGGGGAAAGGTGTCGTGGCTTTGAACAGGGAGAACTGACTTGCTTCTTGTCGTGTAGCTCAGCTCTTGCTGTGCTTTCCACGTGCAGATGCTTCATGCGAAGACTTTCAGTTCTGCTTTGGTTTGCACTAACTGCTGAAGAAAGTGGTGGTTGCAGGGTGTCCGTGTAGCCCGGACAGGAGACGATAGGTTTCCGTTCCAGCCGCCTTCCAGGGAAACTTTGCTTTGTTCTCGAGCTGTTGCTTAGATGAATCTTGGCCACTAGCTCACAGCGTGTTTGGGTTAAAGAATGTTTGATGTGATATTGAAACACAAAAGGTGAAAGTCACAGCCCACCCTAAATTCCCCACCAACGTAATGCCTAAGAAGACTCGTGTGCTTGTGTTAACGATGGCTCACAGCTTTATGATAGACTGCTAGGTTTTAAAAGTGGTTGCAGAGGCTCTTAGCTGTGTAACTGCTAAAAAGAGTTTGGATGGATTATGGAAGATCCGTTCTGTTCCTTAGCTGTGTTTTAACAGCAAAACAAGCACGTGGCCTTTCTCAGGTGAGTGGCTGGGGAAGAGCCTGTTTGCCTGGAGGCGTGCGCTCGCTCTGCCCAGCTCGAAGTACCTGCTGCCAGGTAGGACGGGAGGCTTAGCTTGGCCTGATCCTTAATTTTTCTCTTCTTTTAGATAAGTCTTTAAAAACCCTGTTCTCTTTTATTCCCACAGTATTTGCAGGTAGACTGTTTTGGCGTTAAAAAAACCCCATAGTTTTGTGTCCAGGTTTTGATGAGAGCATGGATTTGCAAAAATCAGCCTTGAAGTTAAATGTAAAATTTCTTTCCATCTCAGTGTGCAGAGACTATGACCTCTTGCTGAAACAACAATATATTTCACGATGCAGAGAATGCTCTGGGTTTTGTGTTGGTTGTCACCGAGGACTCGGAGTATGGACAGAGGCAGAACTGATCGCTCTCGTCATTTGCATCTCCCCTCTCTGCTCTATTTCCCTGTTCCATCCTGCCGCTGCCCTGGAGTCTGATGTCTCCGTCCTCTTTACTTCAGCAGTGACAGTGAGGGAGTCGGGATGGCCACCAGCAGCCTGATGCTGGGACTGTGGTTCATGGTGGTGCTGTAAAGCTGTCCTTAAACAGGCCAGCTCAAAGGCCATCTAGTACGTCACTCTTTCAGAAGACTTTGCTTTAAAGGCTTTTCCTTTGCACTTCAGAACCTCTCTTCGCACAGTCATACTCTGCCCAGACAGGCTGGTTGGTTGGTGAGGCAGAGCTGTAGCAATCTCTTCTCCTCCCTTATGGGCCCAATTTTCGAGCCTTTCTGTTTGTTTGAGGCTTGTCCATGAGCTCCTTGTACGTGACAGTAAGCAGCAGCCAAGGGAGTGCTGTCAGCCTCAGCTCTTCGCTCAGCGAGGGTAGTTTATCGTGTCATTTCTCTCTTCCCTTTATCTAATCCACTTTTATACTGCCCTTGCTTTTATTCCTGC
>NW_010410347.1:8048-13438 GCF_000710305.1 Buceros rhinoceros silvestris | reverse complement strand
CCCCGCTTGAGTGATGTTACTGCTCCCCTTCTTCCTCCTGCCAGCAGCGCTTTCAGGGGAGCAGTCAGTTGCTGCCCAGCGCTTGGTGCTCTGCTGCCTGGCATGCAGAGGCTGTAAGAGATGTCAGGATTTCTGCAGCTGTGTCTCGTCCGACAGCTGGGAGGTGGCAAACTGCTTGTTGAACATAGCTGGAAGTAACAGCCTGGCTGGATGTCGCGGTGGGTGTAGGGAGGAGGTGGGGTACCTCTGCCTGAAAGGCAGTTTCCAAGTGAATTGTTCTTTCTCTTCTCCTGTCTGCAGGGACTCTTGGGTGTAATTCCTGAAAGTGAAAGTGGAGTCAGCTCTAATGGCTCCCTGCCCACGATAAAGGCTTACGGAGAGCTGCTCTTCCGGGTACAACTGCGTCTGCGCCCCGACAAAGTACAGTCTGCCTCGGTTACAGCGCCTTGTGCGTGCCCAGCGGGTCCTCAGCCAAACCTTCCGACGGGTGAGTTGATTGTAATCACTTGGTTTAATCATGCCTTAAGTTGTCAGCCAGAAAACACTGGGTTGCAGTAATCAGTTTCAGTCTTGATTTATGTCTAATTTTGCTGCCTTAGGTAGGTTCTTTCTCATTGCTGATCCCCGAAATGTGGCTTTTTCCATACTGGCTGTGATGACAGGGTAGATTCACCATGTTAAGGTTTTTCTAAGTTACAGAATAGCTCAACTCAGATTCTAAATCTGTAGATTTTAGCGCGATGGTGCTAAAATGCCCTTAAATGATCTAGATTCATAAACACGTGTATTTTTTTCCTTAGGAATACATGTTTTGCATTCAATGTAAATAACTTCTAAAAAAAAAAAAACCTACCCCAGAAAACAAAGCCCCAAACCCACAAAACTCCACCCGCACCTCCCCCTGCATTGGAACCAGTTGTGATCTTACCCATTTCTAAGATCTATGCAGCCTGTGCTGGCACCTTAAAAAAAAAAAACCTACCCCAGAAAACAAAGCCCCAAACCCACAAAACTCCACCTGCACCTCCCCCTGCATTGGAACAGTTGTGATCTTACCCATTTCTAAGATCTATGCAGCCTGTGCTGGCACCTCGCGTTGGCTCTTTCTGTGCTGACTGAGGAGGAGGCAGCTGCCTTGGCTCAGAGGAAGGACTCCTGAGCCCGGTGTCCCACCTCGGCTTGTGGTCACACTGCTTGGAGAGCGAGGCAGGCATGGTGTGGTGCGGGCACCCTTTGAATGATCTGTGGGTTGACAATTTCTTGCAAGATCTCGACTTCTGTTGAAGTTTTTGCAACTAATATCCCTTGAGGGATTTTTTTTTTTTTTTGCCCTAGTTGGCCTTCAGTTAATTTCTTAGCAGTGAACTTCTCACTGTGCTAAAAGAAGAGAACACACTTCAAGCTCCAGAAGAGCTGGGAGAGCTGGTTTGCAGCGCTCTTCCAGTGGCAGCTGGGCATCCAGGGCTTGCTCCTCTGACCAGTGTCTGGCTTCCCCAGTTGTGCTGTGACCTTGTCCGCGGTGGCAGCGGGCCGATGGCGCGGCTGGCTCTGATGTAGAGGGCTTTTGTACTTGGGAGGGGGAACAGCCTTTGACTAACAGCTGCGTGTCTGCTGTTCAATTATTTAATAACAGTAGCGTAGTAATAACCTGTTATAGGATATTCACCGTAACTTCTTCCTTAAATGTTAAGCTTGATTCTTAAAAGAATAACATGTTTGTCTGAAAAGGTCCTTATTTCTTCTGTCACCCTCGAAGCGGTCAGGTGGTGAACTGATGTCTCCTGTGGGGCTTTGTTTTAGCTGAGACTGGAGGTAATGTGCTATAGGAGTGTGCCCTGTGGCTTGAGAGGGAACTCGTGATGAAATGAGGTGTGGAACCTTTTGGCTCTTGCTAGCCAAATGATTTGGAGGGACTAATCTAATCATCTGGAGGGACTGCCCTGCAATCCCAGTTGCCAGCGGGCCTCTGCTTCATCCAGACCGTTTGAATGAAGAACAAGAGTGACTAGTCCTCCTTCCCAAAGAGGGAAGTCTGGCTTGATGCTACATCTCAACAGGCATGCAGCCTGCGCAGACCGCACCCCGTCACAATCCCACTGAGATCTGGAGCCATTAAAGTGGCGTCTGTAATTCCCGCGTGTTTCGGGGCGGCATTTGGTGTTTCTTTGGGTGAGAATTCAGTTGACGTTGGCACGTTCCAAAAAGACGTGTTCATGTGCGGATGGACGCGACAGTTCTCTCTTGAATCTGTGGATGTTCAGACACGCTGTAACTGTCAGATTAGTCCGTTACGATTTTTGGCTGTTTCGCAGAGTCTGTCTGGAAATGACACTGCCTGTTCCTGGTGTGAAATGAGCACCTTCAGCGTACAGCCATTACGTGGGTGGCCTAAGCAGCGTGTCTCTAGGAAGGGTAAAGAACAAACGAAACTGCTTTGCCAGTACTTAAAGGGAGGCAGCGCGTGAGATTGAAGGACAGACTTGTTCCTCTGCATCCAAAGACTGTGGAAGAAATGGAAACAGTAGGTAGTGTAGGAAGCACTGGTGTGTGGGTGAGAGCTACTCACCTGGTGAATTCTTCCTCCTTTCCCCCTCCCACAACTGACTTCACGTACAAACTGTATGTTTCCTGGGTGCTTTATCCTCCAAGCCCAGTTCTGTTTACTGAAATAGGAATTCTTCTGTTGTTGATTAGAAGTAGTAACGCTGACTCTTGTTTTGGTTTGCTTTTTCAGGCCTCTGCCTGGATGACCAATGTGTGTTTTAACCGATTACACCGGAAGCTAAGTCTCCAACTTCCCATTCATTCCAGCTGGTAGCAACACTTATAATGCAAAAACATCACAGTTCAGGATCACGCAAACATCACTCTTAAAACTTTCTAGATGATTGTAGTTGCTTTGTTTGTGTTCTATGCTAGCAGAAGCCTTTTTCAAGGTTTACTGTTGACTCTAGAGCACCACGTTCCCCGTTTACTGGAAGCCTTGGAGGCTAGCAATATGGGGAACTCATGCGTCTGCCGTGATGACAGCGGAGCAGAAGACAACGTGGACTCTCAGAGTCGGCATACGGAGAACAGTAGAGCACACGCACCTGAGGCAAGAAGCCACCCAAGGGACCCTGTCCGTCCACCCAGGAGGGGTCGAGGGCCTCACGAACCACGAAGGAAAAAACAGAATGTCGATGGGCTGGTACTTGACACGCTGGCTGTCATTCGGACGTTAGTAGATAAGTAAGTACCTCCTCAGGGAATAATTCAACATGAATGAAAACGTTCTTGTCTCCTCTCAAACTATGGCTCCATCCTCTCGGCGATCTGCACCTGACCCTCTCTGAAGCAGCCGCGCGTTTCCATCTGGAGGCTTAGGCGAGGAGCCCCTTTCCTAGGTAACAGAAGGAGCTCCTGCGTGCCCAGGTACAGACTCTTCCAGGAGCTGAGAAGCTTTCTCACGGTTCCTGTATGGGCCTGTACCCAGGTGGGGTGAAGAGGGTGTGCTCAGTGTTTTGTACCTGGCATGGATACACAGCGTAGGAACCACTGACATTCCAGAGTCTGGGAACTTCTGACCAAAAATTTGGTGGTTCTCTGTTTTCGGGCTGTATCTACCTCTTTGGAAACGGTTAAGGAAAACTGAGAGCTTTGATCTTTGTCAGCTTGTGCAAACAGACTGAGGTTTTCTTTCCAGTTCAGTCTGACTCCTTTTTAAAGACTGCGTGTTGAGACTGTTCAGCTCATGATCCCAGGACCGCACTCCTCACGCGCTGAGAGCATCCACTGAGGGCGTGGGAGACATTTATGGATTCATCCTTATTGTTTCTGTTTTGTCTTGCTTTCTACAAATCTTTAAAAGGACCTTAAAAAGGATGGGTTAAGTCAGCTCATCGCCTTTTGGGTTAGGTGCAGGGCAGGAATTGGCAAGGTCAAAACAAAGAAAAACGCTGTTCCAGCCTCGCAGCTGGGGTTTGAGTTTAAGGTGGATGAGGCTCAGGATGAATGAGCCTTGACTGATAAACCTTCATCCTTCCCCTGGAACGTGCCTGCCAAGGAGCAGTTTGCCTTCCTGCTGCGTGAAAATACCAGGATGCACTTTTTTCCCTGAGCACTTAAATCTGTGCTGTTTGGGGTTCTTTAACAGGTTTTACTTTGTGGTCTGTCTTCAAATCATTAAGTTAAAATCATGGCACACTTCTGAAAGTCTCTCGCCAGTCTCGCATGCCTTCCCCTTTCCCCACGTTCAGCTCTTTAAGCTGTTTCACAACGCTTTTGGGCGTAGCTGATCCTTTTCCATGGGTCTGGCCGTCGGTTTTGTAATCTCATAAGCGCTTTCCTGCGCTGCTGAGGGACAATGAGCACAGTTATTTCACTGACCCTGGAGTCCTGGTTCTGACAAATCCCTGACGCTACTGTATTTTGTTGTTGTTATGCAGACTCCAGCGAAATGCTTGCTTAGACTCATGTAATCGCATAGGTTGGAAGGGACCTCTTGAAGTTCATCTGCTCCAGCCTCCGGCTTGCAGCCCAGGTCTGGTGGGAGCAGGTGGCGCAGGGGTTTATCCAGTCACGGTTGAACATCTTCACAATATAGATGCGCTCCACACCTTTGGGTCCCTGCTCCAGTTTGACCACCCCCATGGTTTATATAAATAAATATCTTTAAGAGTTGGGATTTACCATGTTCCATCACGCCCCTGTTGCCTCTTGTCCTGTTGCTGTGCACACCGAGACGTGCCTGACTCTGTCCTCTCTGCTCTTTCCCCTTAGGTAGTGGCAGACAGCAACAGGACTTCTCCTCCTTTCCACTCCTCCCCCCTTAAGGGTGAACAAAGCTGTTTTTCTTACCTTCTGCTTGTATGTCATGTTCTCCAGCCCTGAGCCATCTTGGAAGACCTTTGCTGGAGACACGTTCCCTTCTAGCAACGTCTGTCTTGTCCTGGGGAGCCCAAATGTGGGCTGTACTAGGCTACTGGTTTCCTGTATTTCATATTAAGGTGGTTGGTAGGACACGGCTAGCTTATAAACCAGGTTCTTGCAGATAAGACAAAGTCCTGTGGCTATGGGTATCAGAGGGGTCTGTTCATGAGGCGAGCTATCTAAATGTGTCTAAAAAAAGTTTAAGGAGACTTTCCACTAGACCTGAAGCTAACGATGGCCCATCTCAGACTCATAGGAATGCTCATGTGGAGGGAAAAATAATTCATGCCCAGAAATCTTGGGTTTCAGTGGGGGAGACTGCAGGAATAAGTATGTTCCATTGCCACCTGTTCCTCCTAGAGCCTCCTTTTTCATGTTTTTGAAAACGCCACAACTGAACTAAACGTTAGGGAAGCTGACAAATCTCTTCATGTCAAGAATAAAGGCAGACTAGAATGAAACCATCTAAATATAACAGC
>NW_010410347.1:0-7796 GCF_000710305.1 Buceros rhinoceros silvestris | reverse complement strand
GCTGCCCAGGGCGGTGGTGGAGTCCCCATCCCTGGAGGGGTTTCCCAGGCGTGTGGAGGTGCTGCTGGGGGACAGGGGACAGGGGGGACCGGGCAGTGCTGCGGGGGTGGTTGCACTCGAGTACCTGGAAGGGCTTTTCCAACCAAAACAATTTAGTGATTCTGTGATACCTTCTTTCTAGAAGGAAAGGAGTGAAGCTCATTTCCTTGCTTCAGAAGGACAAGTGCTAATTTTTGGAGTTTCTATAAAAAGACTGGTTTTCTTTCCCAGTGAGGAGGCTGTGTGCTGGAGGAGATGTTTGGGCATTCAGTGGCTAAGATGACTCATCAGCGGGGCAGAACTCTGCTCTGCCCAGTGCCAGCACCGCTGATCCCCGCTACCCGTGGCAGAATCGCAGATCTTGCCGGCCAAGACATCATCCTTTTTCCATAGCCTTGACTTGTACTCACAGTTTTGGGTTTGTTTTATTTCCGCCTGTGGGTCTTCACGTCCTTTCTCTGGAGGTAATTCTGCTCACAGCATCACGCTTTTCCCTGCTGGGCAGGTGTGTTTCCAAAAGAAAGGCAAAGAGGTGCTTGGAGGGGAAAGAAAATACTGTCAGTTGTTTCAAATGTTTCGGCAGTATAAAAAAAATGGGTTAAACTTCAGTTTAGCATTTTCTCCTGAAAGTATGTAAGACTGTGTTAATTTTTGGTAAGAAAAGCATGTATTGTCCACACGTTTTTGGTCAAAAACTGAGATTTTTTTTTTTCTCTTTTATGATGAATCCCTCCGAGTAGGTAGTTATTAGCTGTGTGATTAATCTGTGGTGAAACTTTCAAAAATTCATCTGTATTTAGCGTTTCAAATGTCCTCTCAGTGCTGTGTGGTAGAAATTGAGCGTAGGAGGTACTGCCCTAAGCCTGGGGTCAGCTCTGTCTGGGTAGCGCTGAACAAAACACGTGGGACACGCTGCTGCACAGCCTCTTGCTGGCCGTGGAGGTGCTGACGGAGCAGGATTTTGAGGTCTTGCTCTAGGTGCCTCCCAACGGCAGAGCCTGCTCCCGTAAACAGAAACAGGCGTGGCCAGAGCTGCTGGTCCTCGCTCCGGCAGACCAGGCTGGGAATCCAAGCGAACTGAACAGTGGAACGGGGATCGGGTTCAAGATCTGTTAAGCTGCCTGAACTGTTTCTTACAGCCCTTGTTAGTGAGTTTGACGGCTCTGATGCTGTTCAGTGGCTCGCCTTTAAGCTTTGTGGGGTTTTTTAGTATTTATATATTAGCAGAGGCTTTCTGGGGGAAAAATGTGTTTAAGCTCTGACCCTTGCTCACCTCCTGTCCTCTGCCATAGAGTCTCTCAGTAAGTACCCCAAGGAGCCCTGCTGATGGGCAGCACTAAGCCTAAGCATTCTGGTTGGCTGTCAGACGTGCAGGCAGGGATCCCCATTTCTTTTATCAGCTGGTGCAGATGTGCAGATGTTGGATCTGAGCCAGGGAAAGGCTCAGGTCCCATCTGTAGCCTGCAGCCTCTGTAGCTCCCTTTGGTTCCATCTTCTGTCTGTCTATTACCGTGTTGTTCAGTGTATTATGCTGATGACTGTGCATGAATTTTGACCTCTGTAATATCTCTTTCAGTGACCAGGAGCCTCCTTACTCAATGATCACGTTGCATGAAATGGCAGAAACAGGTATCGAGGCATGGTGCCGGGCGTTTCCAAAGCAAAACCCTGTCTTGTCTTTGCTAAGAAAACTCTGCGCTGGCAGTGGGATACGGCTTGCTGTAGCTCTGGGAGTGTAGGGTCCAAAGCACAGGTCTGCCCTTCAGAAGCTTCACTGAGCTTGTGGCACTTGCCTGAGATTTTTGAGCACCCTTGAAGTTGCCGCTTGAACTCTCCAGAGACGCGCTGTAGCAGCACTAAGCCGTAAGCCATAAAAAATGTCTGTTTGCAGCAAGGCAGAAACAACCCGTATATAGACGTCAACGTGGCCTAAACCCACATGCTCCAGCGTCAGCAGATGGTCCGTCCTTTTGCGTTTTGCCACCCTTAGACCTCTGCTTTATTGACGTGGTCATTCCAGCCCTGTCCCTAAGAGCACCTGCAGGATGAGCCGTGGGTGTGCAAGAGCTGTTTTCTCTTCATTGCGTAGGAGAAATTCTCCCACAGCGAGACCTCCACCAAGTCTCTGGTTTAGATGAGTTTTTGTCTCCCTCGGTAGAGTCGGTACGGGGCTTAGGAAATGTATTTCCATATCCAAGTGAATTAATCAACCTGATCAGATACTACAGCAATTCAGTAAAATGTTTCACAGGGGAACGTGCTAACGAAACTCAGACCCCAGTGCATTACTTGTATTGACTTGTCGTCGTTGAAGGGAGCTCTTCGACCTCACTTGCTTCATGCAGATACAGGTTCTGTCTTTATTTCCAGTTCTAAGGGAACTGCTTCCTTGTAACCCCAAATCTGTTTGGGAGGAGTTTAACATCTTCTATGTGGATTGTTGCTCACTTGCAAGTAGAGCCCTTGTCTGCTCATTAAACTGTGAGAGCTGTTCCTCTAGACCCCCAGATCTCCTCTAGACCCCCAGGTGTGGGACAAGCCGGCGCAGCTCCTCCGAGGCCCACGTCAGTTGAGGGAGCTCGAGTGCTCTGACGCTGGCTAGAGGAAGTATATCTTCAGTGTCATAGTGGATGCAGCTTTTAGCACTGAAGAGTTGACGTTGGATGCTGAATTCTTGAGTATCACACTGGAACAAAGTGCTTGTCCTTACTGCTCAGGAGTGGCCCTTCCTAATACTAGTGGGAGCTATAGGATGCTCGGGCCTGGACAAGGCTGTTTAGTGGTGCTTGCTGTTGCCCAAGCTGCTGAAAACTTTTTTTTTTCTCCTTGAATATAAACTTCTAAACTACAGCAAACTAAGACATTGATTTAAGAAGTAAACTGCTTTTTTTCTTGGTGTTCTCTTCACCCGTAGTGTCTAAACTCACTGGGTAATTTTGAGGATTTTTAAATTTACGCTTATTGGGTGTATTTTGAACACTTCAGAACTGCCGTGTTAATTCTGAGCACTCCTTCTGTTTGTGGTTCACAGATGAAGGCTGGTTGGAAGTTGTTCAGTCTTTAATTAGAGTGATTCCGTTAGAAGATCCCCTAGGACCAGCGGTTATAACGCTCCTGCTCGATGAATGCCCACTGCCCACAAAAGTGAGTCTAAAGCATGTGTGTTTGTCCTCATGGATGCTACCCCCACGATAGCTTCTGGAGGGGTTCACCAGGGGTGCCAGGCTCCTGTTCAGAACCTGGGCGTAACTTGCAGCGTGGGGTACGTCGTGGTGACTTGGTGTCTAACTGCTGCTTAGTGCTAGAAGCGCTGTGAGGGAGGGAAGAAAAGAAAGGTGGTGCGTGGGGGAGGGCAGGAGGGCTTTGGTCCTCAGCTGCCCTCCTCTCCTGCCGCGCAGCAGCCCGGGCTGTGCCGGGTGGGCACGCAGGCGCTGCAGGAGCAGTGCAGGGGCCACAAGCTGTGCGTGTGCAGATCGCCGTTGAGCACACGCTGGGTGTGTTCAGTTAAACAAACAGCACTTCTTAACGATGGAACAGCTAGATACGGCTCTGGCAGACCAGAGTATTTATTTTTGTGCCAACCTCCTAGTCTGTCTTCTGGGTGGAAAGATGGCCCCAGGTGTTCGTACTGCGTTGGTACAGGCGGGCTGGTGAGAGCCTTGCGTGTTTCAGGATGCTGATCGCTGAATCCCTTCAAACGTGGTTGCTTTACAGAGTTTGTCTGGCTTCAAGTTGTCGTTGTGATCTGCTTTCATCAGAAGCTGATGACATCACTGCAGCTTCCATTTATTGCTCTACTACTGCTGCTGCCAGTTCTCGTTTTCAGTTTGTTGTTAGGGCTATAAAAAGCTGGTAGCTTTTTGTCTTGCATAAATGCCTGAGTGGCTGGAGAGCCAGTCAAGCTCTCCAGCTCCCCGCAGTGGGTTTTTTGCCTTGATTAGAGGCCTCTGACACCTTTGAACAAGTTAAATGTTGTATGATGGCTCTTAGTTTGCTTTCTGTTCAGGGTAAGTTGAAGTTTTTGGTCTTAGTGCCCCACTTCTGTGGCAGGTGGAGAACAGCAACAGACAGCCTTTCATTTGGGGAGAGAAGTAGGCTGGAAAGTCCATGAAGTTAAAGCAGCAGCGCAGTAAACGACTCTACGAAGCCTTTATTTAACTCAAAACAGTTGGTTTCTGGGACGGTTCTAATAAAAGCGGTAACAGGGTATGTCAAGAGTCTAATTTTAGTGAGGTTTTTCCTTCCCAAGTCTGTGGCTCAGTCATCCTTCCTCTCTCTATTCTTTCCACTCAGCATCAGTTCCGAGGTTTGTGGCTTTTCTTTTTGGGAACATGACTACTTGTCTCTGCACGAACCTCAGACTGCAGCACAGTAAACTGAATCGAGCGAGGTTCACCACACAATTCAAAGAAACATGTATGTTCCACTGGAACAGTACTCACTTTTTCTGCAGATGGTCTCCTGATGACTTCAATAGGAGGAGTTCTTCTGTATTAATTGGATCCCAGCCTGGGATTATGCAGTTTCAATCTGATTCAGCTGAGACTTTCATGAAGTCTGGGAAGTTGAGGTGATTTGGAACTTGGTGGGGTGGGGTTCTGCCTGTAGGGTAACTTGTTCTGGCTCTAGATTAGCCCCTGACTCCTGGGAAGACGGAGAGTGCGCTCTAGATCTGTTTCCAATGTTAGTCACACCAGGTATCTGAATGAAGCGGGTCAAAGCGTGGCAGTTTGGATTTATTGTCCTCACTGGTTACTTGCTAAATGAGTGTAACTACAGAGAGCCACCGATGCTCTTGGGAACACCTGTAAAGCTGACAGCACCCTGGATTTATCTCCGGGTGGTGGGCTCGTTTTTGAGGGCGTGTCTCTTTTGTCCTGAATTCTAAAGTTTAAACCAGCCCTTTTCTTGTGGAAATTTTCTTGTGTGAATTTCAGGAGACCAGGAGCAGGTGAGGTGGCAGTAGGTGGGTGCCATTTGCCTTTGTCTACTGCTCCAGTTCCCGTTGCTGTAGGCAGCTGGCTGGTGTGTGTCCAGAAGTGTTGTTGATCGCAGCATTGACCAACAGACTGGTGGTAATTTGAAAGTTACAACTCTTGGGTGTGGTGAACTTTTCTTCCCATCAGTTCTTGGTTATCTTCCCTTCTTAGAAGGTAACCAAGCTGTGCTGGCTGGACTGTGATGCTGACTTCAGTAACGCAGTGCAGGACAACTTGTGGTGTTAGCTGGAGCGAGGGGGGAAGCTCTGTCCGTCAGTAATGTTGAGGAGATCTCTGGTTTTCTTTTTCAGGATGCACTGCAAAAGCTAACTGAAATATTAAACTTAAGTGGAGCTGCTGCTTGCCAGGACGCTTGTCACCCTGCCAAACACCGGAACACCACTGCAGTGCTGGGCTGCCTAGCAGAGAAGCTGGCAGGTAAAGCCAGAGGATTCTTCTTGCATTTGGCTCGCTGAAACACTGTGTTACTTAAATTGCTGGGATTCTATTTTAATGTTACTTTTCATGTAGAACTTTTTGTTCCCTGTCATTTCTAGTACCCTGCTGGAAACTGCTGATAGTCAGTTTTGTATCTTGGAGGGTTTTTTTGTTGCTCCTTTTCTAGAAGTGGACAGGAAAAGGAGGAAAAAAATGATGGTCTGGTATCACCTGATGGTTATTAAAAAATAAATTCAGTATTTCTGTCAAAAGTAAGGAACAAGGGTGGGAAGCCTTTTTGTACGAAGGCAGAATAAGATCTCGTATTAAATGTGTGGCAAGTATTGCCCTGGGAACAGCGGTAATCGTTCTATATTACAGTTCTGCTTAGGGTTCTGCAAGTTCTTAGATGTTCTTTAATTTGTTGCCTTGTGTTTAAAAGATCTGTGTGATGATGAGTATATGGTAGTTCCCATGGATGGGTTTAACTTTCTATGTTCTTATAGGTCCTGCAAGCATAGGCTTGCTCAGCCCAGGCATACTGGAGTATTTGCTTCAGAGCTTGGTAAGTGTCTTGATAGTTTTCTCTGTATCCACACACAGCGATTGTCTTTAATTATTATTATTATTGAGAAAAGTCAGGGCTATGTTCGGTCAATACCGGTAACATATGTTGTAGAAAGCTGAGCTTCCAGAGAGCCTGCGGGACCTCCATCCGTGGAGGTAGTGAGGCCAGTAGAGCAAGGCACTGAGCAGCCTGATCTGCTCCGCCCAGCTCTCCACAGGAGGGTGGACCAGCAGAGCTCTGGAGGCCCCTTTCAACCTGAAGCGTTCTGTGACAGACAAACAGCTTTTCCCTTCCATCGGTGCTGGGGATTTACTAAACAGCTTTTCTTACTGCCCATGTTTAGAACTTCCGGTCCCATCCGACGGTGATGCTTTTTGCACTTATAGCCCTGGAGAAGTTTGCACAAACAAGTGAGTATGAGCCTGTTGCTGCTCCTGACAGTCATACTGTGGCTCCTGGCATGATTGTCACTTGCTGCATCTGATAACCCTTGTGAGCAGAAGAGACTGGACTGGTCTCGCACAAACCCTGAAGAGATTTGCTGGAACTCAGTCCTTCTCAGCTTAAATTGCGCTGCGAAGGCTTATGACATGAGAGCTTTGTTACTTGAAGAAATAAATCTGTACTGGGAAGAGGAGATCGCCCTGGCTGAATAGTCCCTTGATGATGCAGCTCCGTGCTGAGAAGTGGTGTACCCGAGCGCCAAGTTAATCCCCGTCTGCTGGGGGGAAGAACTTCGTGCTGTTTGTAATAGCGAGGTGTAAAAGAGGGTTTCTACTGCATTTGTAGAATGATACTGTTTTTAACTAAACTTACCCTAGTTTATAGCAATTATTCTTTTTTGCTCTTAAATTGCAGGTGAAAATAAAATGACAGTTTCTGAATCATGCATTAGTGACCAGCTGATGTTGCTGGAGAAATGGACGGATAATCCAGACTACTTAAAACGCCAGGTTGGATTCTGTGCCCAGTGGAGTTTAGACAATCTGTGTAGGTATAACAACAGGGGTGGATTAATTTCATATTAATAGCTTCTCTGAAGAGCTAGAGGTCTACTTTGTGTTTGCTTTGTATAAGCACTTCTTGTAAATACACCTGACTGCATTTGTAATCCCTCGCCTTTGGGGGGAAGCAAGTAAATCCAGTGTAACTGCGTGGAAAGGAAGTTTTGGCAAGGAAAATATTTGTGAAAGGACGTGGTTTGTGCACTGCAAGCTAGATCTGCAAATAAAATTCTTCTTTGTTTCCTGTAACCCCTGCTTCAGCGGATGTGCTGAGGAGCTCAGTAGTACAGCTCTGTCTGTGGAACAGCTGGGTTACAGACACCTCTTGGTGACGGTCACTGCTGTGACCGTAGCCCAGCAGCGCATTCTCTCAAAGAATGTTTAAAGACACTGTACCAGTACAGGTCGGGGTGACGTGCTGGGAAGCAGCTCTGAAGGGAAGGACCCGCAAGTGCTGGTGAACAACCAGCTCACCACGAGCCATCAATGGGCTCTTGTGGCCAAGGCCAGTGGTCTCCTGGGGTGCGTGTAGAAGAGTGCCCAGCAGGTCAAGTGAGGTTCTTCTCCCCCTCTGCTCCACCCTGGCGAGGCCACCGCTGGAGTCCTGGGTCCAGTCTGGGCCACCCCAGTTCAAGAGAGACAGGAAACTACTGGAGAGAGTCCAGCAAAGGCTACAAGGATGCTGACAAGCATCTCTGTGCCGAGGAACGGCTGTGAGCCCAGGGCTGCTCAGCTGGAGAGGAGGAGCCTGAGAGAGGGGACCTCATC
>NW_010410346.1:6011-7150 GCF_000710305.1 Buceros rhinoceros silvestris | reverse complement strand
CCGTGCGGCTCTCCCTCAGGGCACTCGCCCCGACTTGGTAAGGCCACTGCGGGGTGATTTACGCCGTGCCAGCATACCCACAGTGTTGGGGGCCACATAAAGCCAGCACCCAGCAGGAAGAGGGCCTAGGTCCTTCATCTTCATCAGCATGCAGAGCAGCACAGTGCTGTGGTTGGCAGCCCCAGAAAGGAGCAGCGGGACAGGGTCCGACTTGGGGATTCAGAAGGGATTCCTCACCACGAGGGTGGCCAGACCCTGGCAGTGGGACAACCTCCATCCTTGGAGACCCCGATCCAATGCCAGCACTGGCTACGCTTGGGGCTGGCTTCAGAAGTACCATGGAGTGCCCCATCCCTCTGGGATGAGGACGGGATGGTGGGAAAAGTGGGGAGACGACCCTGTTCCCAACCCCAGAAAGCAACAGTGCCCTCCCCATCACCTATTGCGTGGGCAGGGGAAGGGTCAGGCAGAGGAAGGGTCAGCAGGTGGATGGCCAGAGCCACCCCAGCTCTGTCAGGAGGCACCTTCCCCCACGCAGCGAGCACGCAGCCCTGAAAGGGAGAAGAAGAAGGCAGAGGGACTTGGCAAAGAAAAGCCAGGGTCAGTTGACAACGCCAGCGAGAGACTGAGTCACCAGGACTGTTTTTAGCCCTGGCATCTCAGAAACGTGGACCGTGGTGTTGTTAACAGGCGCTTGGGTCAGAGGCCAAATGCTTTCCCTTCCATGCGTTAACTACCACTCCTGGAAGCGGCCCAGGTATCCAGCACAGTAAAAGCATTAATGCTAGTCTGGTAAGGCAGTGGAACCCCTGCTGAAGTGGTCCCCCAGCTGCCCGGGTAAGTCTGACCCAGCAGGGAGGTGTCAGGGACCTGGTGGAGGTAAAAGCATCAGTCCCAGTACCAAGAGCCAGGGCTGAGCGTCCCTTGTCACAGAGTCACACCCAGGGCAGAAACCCAGGAATATGCAGTCCATATAAAAGTCCCCTGGTTCTGGAGGTGCCCAGGTATATCCACACCATTACGGGGCTAATAATAGACAGCTTTGCCCTGACACCTCTCCTTCACCCCCAAAAGCCTCTCCTTCACACCAGAAGGCCCCTCTGCCCGGTGTGGCACAGCTCAGGTACGGCCTGCACACC
>NW_010410346.1:5490-5896 GCF_000710305.1 Buceros rhinoceros silvestris | reverse complement strand
GTGCCCGGTGGGGCACAGCTCAGGGACGGCATGCACACCATCCCCCTGGCCAGCCATGCCAGCTGGAGGCTGGCACCCATGGACCAGACCGGGGTGCAGCCCCCAGAGCAGGACTGGGGGAGGCAGGGGGACCACTAGGACCCCATCACAGCGGGTCCAGATCCTGCTTCCAAACCAGAGCAAACACCCTTCCCGCAGGGCGGCTGGCGCGGTGCAATAGCCCAGATTGAAACATCACTGTCCGACTGACCACCCGGGGAATTCACAGCCCGCCCGGGCAAACAGCCCGAGCCAACAAGTTGCTGCTCTCCCCTCCCGGCCCCTGCCCGACAGCGGCAATTAAAAATAAAAGTGTTAACAGGCAGAAGAACGTTGCTCGGGCGAGGACGAGCCAACAGCAGCCCAG
>NW_010410346.1:4547-5376 GCF_000710305.1 Buceros rhinoceros silvestris | reverse complement strand
CAGGGGCCGGGGATGCGCAGCCCAGCAGCACCCGGGGCTGAGCGATTAATCAGCCCGGTATCGCGGCCGCCTTTCAGCAGGGAGGCGAGGAGAGGAGAGGGGTGACCTTGGAGGGGCCTCGGCGGGGAAGGACGCATGGCCACGGCGCGTCCCGCTCACCTCGGCAAAAGGCGCGAGGAGAAGAGACTGGCCCTGCGCAACCCGAAAAGCAAAGCCCGTCCTGCTCCAGGCAACTCGGGTGTTGGTTTCTGCTAAATAACTGCATAAATGAGCGATCAGGGGAACTGGTAGGACAGCACCATCCCTGGCCTCCAGCTTGGGTCCAGCCTGTTCAACGTAACACACCAAAGCACTGGGATTCAGAGGCACTGCACACCCCAAAATCCTAGAAACCACCCCGGAAAGTGGGGACACACAGCAAAACCAGCTCTTGAGCTCCATGCGCCCCACGTTCATGGTGACACTGGCCATGAGCAGAAGGTGCAAGGTGACAGCAGCCACCCCATGCCCTCTCCTCGCTCCAGTGGCACTCCCAGCGCCACCCCCATCCCTCCTCCCTCCCTCCCTCCTGCCATGGTGCTGCTGGAGGAGGTAATATTTATAAATACGACGCATCCAGCCCCAGCCAGGAGCTTTCTCAGGAGACAGATTTCATGTAACCGTACCGCGGCCAGCAGCCCCAGCGCCGCGGCCACCCCATCCATGGGAGCCACAGCTGTTCCCCAGCCCCAAGAATAAACAAGTTGGGGACAGCCTGTGACTTGTCCTCCCAACAGCCCCAGGGCTCTCCCCGTTGCCATACCAGCCCGCCAGCAGCTCTCATCCCCCA
>NW_010410346.1:3942-4451 GCF_000710305.1 Buceros rhinoceros silvestris | reverse complement strand
AGCCCCAGGGCCCCCCCCGTTGCCACCCCAGCCCGCCAGCAGCTCTCATGCCCCAGGGAGCACCCAGTCATCGCTGCTTACCCGTGAAGGAGAGGTTTCTCCTCTCCCCTCCTTTCCCCCCGGCTTAGTCCGACGCTTTCCTGCTCCGTAAAGGTCAAACTCGTCTCTCAGGAGCCCCCGCTGCCAATTCAGCCCCTGCCCTGGCACCGTGCCGGTGCAAGCAGGTCTGGTTCTCTCTATGGGTGCTGTCACCTCCCCGGCACAGGTTACACCAGTTTGACCACGAAGGAGCCCAGAAGTTTTTCCCACCAGGTTCAGGGCTTTCTCCAGGTGAAATCTCCAACTACCCCAAGCCTGGAGCAGTCCCTGAGGAGCGACAGCAGGGCCAAGGCTGACTGTGGCACCCATCCTGCTGAGATAAGGCAGGAGCTGCAGCCAGCACCAAGCTCGCTGGCACCCAGCCTCCCTCCTCCCATGGGATTTGCAAGCCAGGAGTGGGGAAACACTCC
>NW_010410346.1:1068-3804 GCF_000710305.1 Buceros rhinoceros silvestris | reverse complement strand
GTGGGGAAACACTCCCCACATGCCAGTCAGCTGCAGACCCCAATCCACCAGCCCAGCCACAGCCCCCTCCCTGTTTCCCCCTAAAAACTCCCCACCCCATGCGATTCCCCCAAATCCTCCAGGAAACAGCCTGGGTGAAAGCCAGAGCTGCTGCCCTCGCTTGTCCCCAGGCGACAAAAACTCCCCTGCCCTTCCCCAGGTGCACTGCCACCAAGGTGTCCCAGCCAAGACCCTGCACCACAGAGCACCCGCAGCCCCTCCGCTTGCTCCCGATGTGGCACAGGGGGGTCCGAAGGTGCCCAGCTCGTGTGTCCCCTCAGCCCTGTTAATTGTGGCACCCGGGTGCTACCGCAGCAGCTGCACAAACCTTGCTGGAGGTTTGGCCGTGCACTGAAAGGAGAATTTACAACCAAAGCGGAGTCCCCCAGTAAGGCTGAGCCAGGGCAAGGCGATGGGAAACCTTTGGCTTTACAACTGTTTATACAGGAAGTAAATCACTTCCGTTAGTAGCGTGCAGGTATGGGAAGGAAAAAGAGGGATGTAACCGGCAGGGAAGGATCCCGTCTGGGCATTTCAGGTTTATCCGGAAAGAAAGTTGCACCGATTTAACTAAAGGAGGGGATTTCAGCAGACAGCAGGGTGCGGAGAGTTTGTTTGGAGTGAATGCACTTGTAGGAAGGGTGACAAAACCCCAGGAACAATTCTTAGAAGAGTCTTTAAAAATAAGATGGCACAGGCTCCCAGGACAGAGTGTAGGGACCATGGGCTGGGACGGGATCTGTCACCGAAAGACCTCAAACCCTCCCCAGGCAACCCCCCCACCAGCCACTGCAAAGCCCCTGAGCCACACCACGATGCTCATTCTCATGCTCCCACTCCCAGCCCCATAGCACCACCTCAATTCTTAGAAGAGTCTTTAAAAATAAGATGGCACAGGCTCCCAGGACAGAGTGTAGGGACCATGGGCTGGGACGGGATCTGTCACCGAAAGACCTCAAACCCTCCCCAGGCAACCCCCCCACCAGCCACTGCAAAGCCCCTGAGCCACACCACGATGCTCATTCTCATGCTCCCACTCCCAGCCCCATAGCACCACCTCCCCAAAATGCCCCCGAACAGCCCACCGCAACTCAAGAGACGAACCAACACCACTCCCAGGGGCCTCAGAGCCACACCACGATGCTCAGTCTCATGCTCCCACTCCCAGCCCCATAGCACCACCTCCCCAAAATGCCCCCGAACCGCCCACCGCACCTCCAGAGATGGAACATCCCCCATCCCAGGGGGCTGCCGAGCTCTGCCTCCATCCCACAGACCTAGGGCACAACAGGAGCTGCGGGCAGCCCGGATACAGCCCCACGTCATCCTCCCAGGCTGGATTCCCCTACACCGCGGCATGCCAAGCTGCTTCTGGCGAGGTCCTTCTAGGCAGGCTCTGAGCAGCCCTGCCTGGGGCTCAGCCCTGCTCAGGGCTGAGCCCTGGTGCGCTCTTCTTCTGCTCGCGGGAAAATCATGTGGTTCCTTTACTCTTTCTTTTGTTTTTGCAATTCAGTATTTATAGCTTTGCTCCGCTGCCTGTTTCTTCAGCAGAAAACGAGGGGGAAGACGTTTGGAGAAGGATGGCTTCTTCAAAGGCAGCTGTCAGCATCGGCTGGACAGGACCAGGGGTGGGATTGCACCCATCATTCCCGGTTTTCCCAGCAATGCACCACCTCTACCTCCAGCCAACTCACGGGTCTCCCTGGAAGGTGAGGAGCAGGAACCAGAGCTCGTCCTGGAGCATGGGGCTGGCCTCCTGCACCCCTGGGCTGCCCAGGCGCACATCACACCTCCCAACACTGCCTGCTCTTTTAGAGGGCTGTACGACACCCAGCGCTGGCTCCTGTGGCTCCTGTAAAGCTCCCTGGGCAAACAGAGGGTAGGGGAAGCAGTCTCGAAACAGCCACCACGGGTCATCACCGACATGGGCTGCGGCCACGGAATGCCACGATGCTGTCCTGGGGACAGCCCCAGGCTGCAGTGCCCACGCTGCGCTTGGTAGACACTGGCAAGTCACTTCCCCTCAGCCCAGTCCCCCTTTGGCTGGGGAGTGGAATCACCCCACACAGGGCAGTTATGAAACAGCTCCCCTTCAGTGGGTGCAGCTCAAGGTGTCCCCCCCAAAAAGCCAAAGGAGCTTTTCCCAGAGATGGTGGGGATGTGCCATGCCCAGCGCTGGGAGAGCTCCATCCCTCCACACCACCCATCTGCACCCTCCAGGAAAGGAGGGAGACACCGCGACCTGTGGCCAAGATCCCCCTGTGCCATCACAACACCAGGACCCCAGCACCACCCCCCAGCACCCCACGACATGGGGAGAGCCACAGGGAGCCTGACTGGCATTTCCACCCTCAGTACATGTGCTTTTGGGTGGGGGGCACCCCCAGCACGTCCCCCCCAGCCCCACTTCCCTGCAGCGGTTGTTTCCCGCCCCACAGGTTTGTGCTGCTCGGCCACCCCACCCTCAGCCCTGGAAACGTGGCCCCCGCTCCAGTGATTCACCGCGCTGCTGCTGTGCACACCGGGCTCTTCCCTTTCGCCCCAGCACCACCGAAACCCAGCAAACGGGGAAACCTCATCACGGCAAAGGCAGAGGCAGGGCGAGCTGAGGGGGTGGGGGGAACCAGGAACACACGTGCCGTAAACTGGGCGCTGTGGAGCGTGGAAAAAGTAATAAAGCCCTGGCTGGAATCACAA
>NW_010410346.1:653-967 GCF_000710305.1 Buceros rhinoceros silvestris | reverse complement strand
CGTCCCAACCACCCGTAGCCTGGAGTGTCCCGCTGCAGCCAGCTCCACCCTGGAGCGGTTTCCTACTGATAAGGGCGGGAGGCAAAGCCAGCATCCCTCGGAAAACACGCCAGCCTTCCTCCACGCACCCAGCATCCCTCGGAAAACACGCCAGCTTTCCCCTCCACGCACCACGGGGTCAGCACATGCCATCGGCGCCCACCCCTATAAGCCTAAATCCGGAGGTTTCTCAGCTCCAGCAGCCCAGTTCCCAAAGGTCCTCTGGCCCCACCACGGTTTTTTCCCCCGGCAGCAGGTAAGCGCCGGCTCTGCAA
>NW_010410346.1:0-287 GCF_000710305.1 Buceros rhinoceros silvestris | reverse complement strand
CCAGGGGCGGGGAACGCGCAGAAGCGCTGCAGTGCCGGGAAACAGGCCCTGCCTGTCCCCGGGCTGCCCAGGCTGCTTGCTTTATTTATGGTAGGAGAGCACAACAATAACCGCCAGATTTTCTCTCTTTTTCTTTTTTTTTCTTTTTTTCTTTTTTTTTTTTTTGTTTTGTTGTTTTTAAGGAAATTTCCCCATCATCTGACTCACTGAAGCTTTAGATGACAGGGCCAGGAGGGCTGTTGTAATCCTTCCTGCTTCGCAATTAATTCTTGAATATAATTAATCGG
>NW_010410345.1:10407-13826 GCF_000710305.1 Buceros rhinoceros silvestris | reverse complement strand
ATGGCCTCAGGTGACGTCTTCTGCCCACAGGCCAGGCAGCCACGGGCAGCGACAGACCCACCTGGCAGCTTTGCAGTTAATGGGTTAATGGGGGGACACAGTGGAGTCCCACCTGCCTGCCGGATCCCACGGTTTGGGCTCTGGACACCACACTCCGGACACCACACTCCGAGGTGGCCCGGGCAGGGCTGAAGAGCCCAGCGCTTCACCCCAGAATGCCCAAGGTGCTCTCACGGGTGCCCAAGGCTTCACGCCAGCCCCGGCTCACCGCGGGCTCAGACACGGACCCTCCATGTGCATGGGGCTGTTGAAAGCACCGGCTCTGCCCGGAGCTCTGCATCTGGGGCACCAAAGGAGTGATCCTGGCCCTTGCCCAGCGCAGGGCAGAGGGGCTGCCCCTGCCCTGCGGAACCGCTGCTGTGCCTG
Organism: Buceros rhinoceros silvestris; assembly: GCF_000710305.1. Classification (NCBI taxonomy): domain Eukaryota; kingdom Metazoa; phylum Chordata; class Aves; order Bucerotiformes; family Bucerotidae; genus Buceros; species Buceros rhinoceros. The sequence continues at coordinate 13,400 of NW_010410345.1, read as the reverse complement.
TTCTTCCAGGCATCCCCTGCCTGCTCCGCCACCGCCCTCAGGAACAGACCCTTCCAAGGAGCCAGGGCAGGTGGGCACTTGGTCTGCACTTGGGCCGAAGTCCCCCAAAGGGACGAGACTGCCGCTTCGACAGGAGCTGTCTCAAACGCTGCCTGGAGGCTTTGGCACTTTCCGCAGCTGGAAGCGCTGCCAGGGCCGAGCCTGTCATCCCTGCAGGCCCCTCGGAGTGCGAGCTCCTGCAGAGCTACTGCACAGTTGTAGAGCCAATACTGAGAATCATCCCGGGGTAATTAATCTCACTAGAGCAATTAGTGAAGCTACACAGGCTCAGCCCAGAGGTCCCTCTAAGTTCAGTCTCCAGCCCCGATGCTGACAGGAGGGGTGGGGACAGGGTAACCACTACCCCCAGGCTCCTCCCAGCTCCTGGAGCCCGGGAATGGAAATATCCCTTCCAGAAAGTAATAAAAAAAAAAAGGCTTTCCCCCCCGTTTGATTTGGTCCAAGAAAATTGTGCTTCAGAGAGCAGAAAAAGCACCAGCAGCCGTGGCCGGCTGCAGCAGATGCTTTGTCTCCTCCCGATCTGCAGGAATATGCTTTAAAATCCATTTCATTTAACCTTTCCTTCTCCCAGTTCCGCTCTCCCTGTGGCCAGGCACTGGCACAGAGCAGAGGCAACTGCTTGGGGTGGTTCCAGCTAAGGGACAGCAGCGTCCTGTCCCAGCAATCCCTCTGGAAAAATCTCCTGAACGTTTCTTTAGCACTGCTGGCTTTTAAAACCGCTCCGTTCTCAACCAGTTACTGCTCTCAGGGCAACACTGAACCCCCCCTTCCCTAAGGGAACTTCATCATGGTTCAGCGTTCAGCGAGGCTTGGAAGCTTGAAGCAAAGGAGGATGGAGCATTTTAGGATCTCTGAGGAGACACAAAGCTCTCAGAGCCGGCGGTGGTGGAACGGCCCTGGCCTGGATGGAGTGGGGACACCACTGGCTGCTGTGTCCTGCTCACAGGGGCTCTGCCTCCCCATGCCCACCAGTTACTCTACACCCAACCTCTCTGAGCTGACCATACCCTTAACGCCCTGGTCTCTGTTCCCAATTTCACCCTGTCAACTCAGCACCTCCCTCAGAATGCAGAGAACCCGAATGAGTGAGACCGCTCCCCCACCCCGTCACGCGGGTGCTGGGAGGAGGCCGGTCCAGAGCTTGAGCCCCCCGTTGGAACCTCCTATGTTCAAATCTACACAGTACCAGCCACAGTCCCATCACACACTCGTTATCGCTGCTGTCGGTAACGGCCGTGGGGAAGCGCTGGCATCCAGCCACCGAGCAGCTCACAGCCCAGAGCTGTGCTGGCCAGGAGGTGTGGAGGACTCTGGCTCCTAGAAGGGATCTCCCCACCCACGCTGGATCCTGTGTTTGCCAGTTCTCAAGATCAGGGGCTTCCAGGTGATGCCTGGTGTAGCAGTTACATGAGTTTCACCACAGCGTCTGAATAGGAGCTGGAAAAACCCGAAGGTAGGTGGCAAACCAAGCCGAGGATGTTCATGGATTCAAGTATTCTCACTCCTGTAAAATTCGCCTGAACTCAAAAGGGCAGATTATGTAAACTGGAATCACCTGAAACTCTGGCCTCAAACCAACAGCCAGAGCACAGCCCCGGTCCCGGGACCGTCTGCACCTTAACATCAACGTCTGGCATGAAGGGGAGGAAGAATCGCTGTAATCAAAACAGAGCTCTGAAGTCTTTGGCTGTCTGTGGGGCGTTGGGGCGCTGTGTTTAGGTCTGCAGGTATGGCTTTGCTCTGTGCAGCCCTTCCTTCAGGAACTGGAGGTAAGTTGCAGTTGATGGGTCTTCAAAATTGGTCGAGAAACTAAAGATGTTACTTTCAACATCTTCAGGCTTCATAGAAGTAATGTCCAGGAAGTGGTTGGCATTGATATGGTGAACCTGGCAAAGAGAACAGACTTTAAAGTGCTGCCTGTCAAGTGTCAAGAACTGCTGTTGTTCTTCCAGTTCCAGGTGAGGGGGCTGTCGGGAAGCAGAGCAGAGCAGAGCTGAAGTGTGTGGACTTGCTAAGGACTGATCTGCTGTGATCAACTTGGGGAATCAAAAGGAAGGTAAATGTGCTCGAAGGTGCTGGTAAGAGAGATTCTCCCAGGCATGAGCACAGGGGACCGTAGGAGCAGGAAACAAGCTATGATGGCTTCCCAAAGGTCACCGACTCCAACCAGGGACAATGTGGACTCGCAGGCAGTCGCTGGGTTCCAGTCTCATCATCCCCTCCCCGCCCAGAGCGGCTGTTGTTCTCTCTCTGAATAAAAAGCCATTTGTTTCAGCTCTTTTTTGTCTGCCTGCCACAGCCCTCCTGAGAGCATGGCCCCGCGAGGGATTACGGCCCCACGAAGGCTCGAGGAGCTGGCAATGGTTGGGGGAGCGGACCCTGGAAAGGGCATATTCTGCTGGGAAGAGCCCTGCCCAGTGAAAGGGTAAGGAACGCACCACCGTGCCGTTGGGGAGGCAGATGATCATCTCCACTGGGAAGCTGTATTTCTCCAGGTGCAGGTCAGCCAGCTTGCTGTGGAACTCATTCTTTCTGTTGCTCTGTAAGGAGACGCCAAAGAAACGTGTTTGCATGCACCAGAACTAGCAGAACAGCGTGGGAGAAGGGCACCGAACACAGGAGGCAGGAAGGGACCAAAGAGACACTTTGCAGCACGGTGGTAACTGGTTCCATTCCACCATCTGCTTCACTATTCCGTTTCAGTCTCCCTCTCACATTCTGGCTGTAGGTTTTCTCACCAAACATAAAGTATAAAATATTAAATAATAAAATAATAAAACCACCCCATCGCTGGCAGCTCCCAGGCACACCAACAGCTTGACCCCAGCTTTTCACAGGCTCTAGCTTGGTGACTGACCCCAGCTGACAGCACAGGTCCAGAGACAGGCCCGTAAGCGGGGAAAGGAGCAATCAGGAGACGCAGGGTTCGGACA
>NW_010410345.1:6647-10312 GCF_000710305.1 Buceros rhinoceros silvestris | reverse complement strand
ACAGTATTTGGTGGCTCCCTGGGTTACAGAGAAGTCAACGTGTTGATGGCACAAAGGGCCTTGGGCAGGGCTGTCTTGAGTGAAGCATCTGGTTTAGCTTTTAACACTGGCACAATGCCGGAGCGAAGGGGGTCACTGCACCATTTTCTCAGCCTGCCTCCATCTGCTGTTGGCTTGGTCCCTGCAATCGCTACGACAGAGCAGGCTTGGAACCGCCATCCCCCCACTGGCACATCCCCACACTGGCCACAGTGAGATCCCCGCTCCTGCTGGCATACCCCTGCTAAGCACCCGCTGCAGCGTGAATGCAGAGGCAGTGATGTGGTGACACTCACCTGCAGCTCCTCCAGCTCCTTCACCAGAGACCAGCTGCTGATGAAGCTCTCGTTCAGCAAGGCGAGGATGGGCGAACTTTCCAGGACAGTCTCCCGGAGAGTTCGCCCCGAACCTGGCATAGGAAGAGACACAGACAGCGGTTTGCTGTGGTTCCTGAGCTGACTGTTGCCACTGCGATGCCACCGCTCTGGGCGCTGCGACAGCTGGTTTGGGTTTCCCCTAGCCTGGCCCACTGGCCTTTTTCTCCTTTGCTGGCAGTCGTTTCCTGTGTGTGCTGCTGGCAGAGAAGACCCACCAGAGCAGACCCCAGCCACTTGCAAGGCACCGAAAGGACCACGACAAGCTTCCTATGGAGGCTGACTGGTCTGGTGTGCTTGGGAAAGGACCAGGCAGGGAGCAGCGTTCCTTTTCCCCTGCAGGTGCTGCCTCTACCCAAGCAGACTGAGAGGGGAAGAGAGAGAAGCAAGCCCAGACCCGTGCCTGCCCCTGGACAAAGGCACGTGCCAGTGAGTTGGTCTGGGGCTCTGATCAGTAATTCCCCACTCACAGCCCTTTTCTATTCAGCATCTTCAGTGCCAAAACAAGTAATACAACATTAACTGCTGGCCCCTGCCCAGCTCCCTCTCCCCAACACATTCCCAGGGCCCAAGGAGTCACACTGTTCCCCCAGCCATGCCAGGAATGGCCTCACCTCAGCAGGACTGGTCGTCCAGGGCACCCCATAGCAGGATCGAGTGCACCAGCTTCTTTTCTGCCTTTGCTCTCTCGAAAGCTTGTGTGAAGGGAAGATAGGAGACCTGGAGGCAAGAGAGACGTGTGAGAAAGGGACACAGAACAGCCCATCTCAAACAGGAGCAGCACCTGAGGGAACCAGACCTGCCCCATCTCATGGGTGACGCACAGAGTTTAATCTGCAGTGGATCCGGAAGAGTAAAGCAAATGACAACTGTGGTGCAATCCTCAGGGACAGCCTCATCTCGTGGGGGGGGTCATAGCCAGCCCCACCTTCACAGCCCGCAGAGAGCATCTGCCCAGCCTTGGGCAGGCTGGCTATAAACGCACCTCAGCAACCTGCGAAATCCAGCCTGGAGACATTTATTACCAAACCTCACCGAAACGGCTTAAAAACCGGCTGTGAGAGACCCTGCACAGAGACTGTTCCAACCACTCAAATGAAGGGAACTTTGTTAATGTCTTGGCAGCTCGAAGGGACATTTGTAAGCTCAGGCGCAAGGAAGCAGCCATTGAAACGTGTCCCTTCAGCCAAGGAAGCCGTGACAGGCAGTAGCCATCTGCTCCTCAGGCTACTGGCACATTGTAGAGTCTGGGTCACCCAGTGCTATAAATCTGAGCCTCGCTGCGGGTGCAGAGGCACAGGCGCATTGTGTGTTTCCTGCTGATAAGGAAAGCTTCGTCCAAAGGTAGCTGAATGCTGCAGAAGTAATGCCAGAGGAAAACCATTTGTAAGCAGCACGATTACCTGCTTCACTCAGAAATCGCGTTGGCAGCTACTGATAAGAGGAAGGAAGGATGAGCCTGCATTTGCAATGCGAGCCTGGGACACAGGACATCCAGGCTCTGCTCCTGCCTGTGCTACTGCACAACCCCAAATGGCCTTTCAGAGATGCTGTACTCCCTCACCTGCAAACTGGAAGCCCACTGAGCCACACAGGCAGTGCCTGGGAGGCCCTCACACTGCTTTGAATGTTCATCAGGCTGTGCCCTCTGGTCTCTGCTGGTCCTCAAGGTGACTACATCACCTGCCCCAAATAAAGGTGCCAAGAAGAGTCCGGCCCCTTCCTCACCTTCTTAAATGGATACATGGCCACTTCCAGCTTCCGGGCTGCCTCTTCCCAGGGGATTTCCCGCTGCCAGGTTATCTCTTCGAACACAAACTGAATGGGCTCCCCTGAGGGATCTCTGCTGTCGATGACATTGCCGTTCTCGTCGTGGATCACAGAGGGGACTGAAGGCCCCGTCGATTCCAGCTCCATCTACAGGAGAACAGGAGAGTTGGTCATTGGAGACATCCCACTTCTGGTTTCTCTGTACTCCAGGACAAGATACAGATGCAAAGGTGCAGTTCTAATGAAGATACAGCTTGATCTGTCATCTCCTGGAGCTGCACTCTGCCAGCTGCAGATGTGTTTTACTGGCGAACAGCAGCAAAGCAACTTCATCTCCCTCAGTTATTGTCTGACTGTGCTTGCTAGTTCAGGAATGGACGAGAGCTGTTCGCTCTGTCCTCCTACCTTCCCAGTGGAAGGGACGCCAGATCCAGAAAACCACTGGGACCTGCAGGGCTAGTCTGAAGCTCCTGCTCACACCACCAGCACAGCCCTTACCCAGCCCATGGTTACCACAAGAGGGTGCAGCAGCCATTCTGGAGCTTCCCTGTATTTCTGGTACATCCAAAATTACTTTTTAAGTCTGTTTTCCTGACTTTTGGCAATTAAAAAGAAACATGGATCTAGTTTAGGAGAAAATGGGACTGTTAAATCCAGGCATTCAAAATCCTGACTCGTGTTTCCTGACCCCAGCGCTGGGATTACCACAAATCAGAGGAATAACCTCATGCGGTTTCTGAATTCAGACACACTGATGTCCAAACACCCCTCTGGCCCCAGGGCCTGGGTTCAGCTCCTCATCTTCCCCCACCACCTGTCAGACTTTAAAGATGGAAAAAGTCCCATGACTCCAGGAGCTTCAGATTCAACCCACCCAGAGAGAAAAAAATCCCAAATCACAAGAACTGGCAACAGGGAGCCATGCTGCTGCAGGGGACGCACACAGATGAGCAGAGATTGTGTTGTTATACTGAAATGGTCAAGAGAAAGCTCCGGAGAACAGGGACAGCCGGGGCTGTACAGCTGAGGGCCACGGCGGCCCAAACCCCCGCTGCAGTGCTGCACACACATGGAGGACTGAGCGTAACCACAGACCTGAGGCAGGTAACCGATGTCCACTTCCATGTTGCTGCTTTCACTCGCCCCATACAGCCACTCCATGTCAACGTTCAGGGACCTGCAAGGTGAACCCGGCATGTTCAGAGTCACCCAAGACTAAAGCTGTGCAGGGGAAACCCCAAACAGAGGAGATCATCCAGTGCTCCTCCTGCAGGGTCAGCACTGAAGCCCAGAGCCTCTGGCTCCTCAGAGAGCAACAACTGCAATCCCTGCAGCGCTGGACCCCTGCGGGCTCAGGGCCCAGGCACCCCCCAACACCAGGCAGACCTCTGGTCACACCTCTGAGTGCTGTCGAAGCACAGAAGAGCGCGGTGTCTTTGCTCCCCCTTCCCTCTCAGCACTTGCACATTCTGATCCTGCTGA
>NW_010410345.1:1846-6557 GCF_000710305.1 Buceros rhinoceros silvestris | reverse complement strand
CTGAACTTTTAGAAGTGTTTTTTTGGAAGCAAAAGACTTTTCTAAGGAGCTGCTGGCAGAGCCATAAGTGTCTGCTTGCTGTAACAAATGTGCTGACAGAGCCACGGGGATTAAGTCACCAGGGTAATGTTATAATAGAATTTTCACTCTGGCCGTCATGGGCAAAGAGATTTGAAGTTTCTTTCCCCTGAAATGCTTCCAACTGCTTGCCAGAGAGTGGGAATGAGCTAGTGCGAAGCTATGCACGTAAAACCTTAACCTGCGAAACACTGAGCAAAAAATATGTTGAAGCAAGAGCATCCGGCTTTGGGCTACTTCAGAGACTGCTGGGAGTGGCTCTCCACACCCTGCCTGTCTCTCCCCACCCTCCCCATACCAAGTGACAGCTACTGGTGACTGAATCAGACCCTGAAATGGGTCAGGGATCCTCAGCAACTAGTAGAGCCACGTTTGCCAGTTCTACAGACAACTGCAAAGGACAATTCACTCAGATTTTCCAGGGACTTGGCTGAAAAGCACGAGCTCATCCATGACAGACACCCGAGGAGCCTTCTGCAGCTTTCAACAGGTAGACGACATCTCTGCAGAGTCCCTGCCACGGCCGGGGCTGCTGGGACAGGCCCAGGGCAGCAGTGCTTGCTGTCACCACACTATCTTCATAAAAAAAGAGCCCCCCCAGCCTCCCCGCAGCCCTGCACAGGGCAGGATCCCAGAGACCCTGAGTTCCACTGGGGTCACTGGGACTCATTTCTAACAGTCCCCAAGTCTGTTCAGCACCCAGGAAGAGGGAGAAATGGCTGTACCTGTTGTTAGGGACAAAGAGCTTAAACTCCCGGACATGGGAAGAATCCTTAGAGAGGATGATGTGACCTGTGAACTGGCCTGGGGAAAACCAGAAGGGGAAGTCTGGTGGCTCATTCAGCTGGAACTCAGCGTGGATCCTGAAAGGAGAAAGGAGCCGTCAGCTGTGGTACCAGGAGAAGAGACTGGACCGTGTACGGCAGGTGACAGCAGGGAGATGTTATCTCCAGGCTACGGAAACTATGAAGCTTAAACTGGGACAGAGGATCAGTTCAAAAACCTTTTCATGTCACACAGTGAGAGGAGTAAAAGACTGGAGCAGATCCCCCGGGTCAGGCTCATCTCCAGTATCCATGCCTTTTGGAACTGGGCAGTAAGTGTCCATCCAGGAGGGATGAATTACATTCTCACTCCTTGAAACACAGGAACAGACTAAGACCCCTTCAACCTCCTTCCAGCTTGTCAGGCAAATAAAAGCTGTGTGTAACACTCCCAGTAAAGCCAGAGAACCGTTGCCCAGACTCTCCCCCTTGGTTAACCGATTGCCCCCCAATTAACCACAATCTAACAAATTTCTGGCTCATCAGACTCTCCCCTTTCAGCCAGGGATAGCTTCAAACCAAGGGTGATGGAGAACGGCTGCTGTCCTGCATCTGGGCAACAGTCCCCGCCTCACCAGGGCCTCAGGGACACTGGGAGCACGAGGGCCCTCTCAGGCACCAGCAAAACATCACACACGGGCAAGAGCTGGCTGTGAACCACCCTCTTCCTCCAACTGCTTTGCGTCCCTCCCAGCCAGGACACATCTGATCTGGCTCGGGGACACGACTGCACAACACGCTCACCCTCTGCCACAGGCTCGCAGCAGCCTTTTCCGCTGCCCTGAGACACAGAACAAAACCAGAAGTGCCCCTGCGCCCTCCTCTGACACCCGGACCCCCGGGCTTACCTGAAGGCTATGGTGTAGTAGAAGGTGCTGATGGCCTGGATGCAGGCCACCGCTCCCTGCGGGGCGAAACGGGTTTTGACGAAGGGCCGTGGGTGGAACATGCTCAAAAGCCTGTGGATTATGATCTAGGGACAGAATTGTCAGAGAGCAAAAATGAGAACAGCTCCCCCAGCACAAGTCAGCTGCAGCTCTAAAGTAACTCCCCTCCAGTTCAGGAAGGCAGGAGAACTGCTAGGATTTAAAAATGAGCTCAGAGACCAACTAAGCACCAGCCAAGGAGTTAAAGCAAGAGGCTGCTCATAAACCCATCCTCATGCTTCTTACGCTATTCCCATTGTCTGCAAGTTTCCATCATCCCAGTTGGCTGAATATCCGAGTAGGGTAAACTGACCTACGCGGCTGCCTCCATCAAGTCAGCCTTGTCTGCCCGTGACAGACACCCAGAGCTCTGGCTGCTCCAGCTTTATCTCCAGTTTTGCAGATGTGCTCCTGGCTGCACGCTGCAGCCTTTCTGCCCTCTTAGAAAGTCCAGGGAGACAGAATACAACAGCCTTGTCCACTCCAGGGACCGCTGTGATTCACCTGGGCTGGCGGGCAGAACATTTACACAAACTACCTCCCAGGTATGCTGAAACTGAGTTGTATCTCTCACCTCTTTGCCCTTGGGAGGCGGAGGGTAAAACCTGTTATTGGGAAGATACCCTGTGAAGATGTTCAGTTCACTGGGAATTATCCACCATGGATCCCCAAGATCCAGCTTGTCCTTTGGAGGAAGAAAGGCCTTAAACTGCCTGGCAAGCAACGTGCTCATGGGCACTGCTGGGGCAGTCCAGTTCCTCAGCCCAGACAGAGCGACATGCGAAATCTGTGAACAAAAAGACACTATCAGTGCTTATCCCAGCTGATGTTACCAGCCCACGGGACGCGTTTATGCCCGAATTTCTGGCCACGCATGATACCTACTCCCAAGAAACCATCTTTGCTCTTTGTCATCGTTTCCATGACCAAGGGCTGGAATTTAGCCACAACGGACAACGTCTCCCCGCCTGGATCGGGCGTCTCCTCCTCTTCAAATTCTGAGATGGGAGCAACCCCTAGACAACGGGACGGGAATTTAAGCAGCTGTTTCCCCTCCTTCCCCTTTTAAGCAACTGAAGTGATTACGCTTTATTCTGGCACACCCAGGAGCACCAGGAGTCTCCCAGCTGTCCCTGTGCCCTCAGACCCACCCCAGAGACCAGCCTGGGCTGCACCAGTTGAAGGGGCTCCCTCCTTTTAGGGGACAACTCTCTAAAGCCCATGGCTCAGTCAGGCAGCCTCACTTCACCCAGGAGGGATCAGAACACAGGCTTTAGCCAAATTATTACAGCCCAGACAAACAACCATCTGTGCTGCCAGCTCCCCTGTCCATTATCACCACACCTCCTCCTGCCTGGCACCACCACGGGACATTTGCCATGCGCTGATGTGGTCTCCAAACACCATCTCTCTGAGCGGGGCTGCTACGGCCGCAGGAGAGGATGGACGAAGTGCTGTGCCTCACTAACAGTCCTGGCCTAGCGCGGGCTGAGCTGTGTTTGTTGCATTCACCCATCCCAAATCCCCTTTAAGCTCTGGACAAAGTAACTTATGTACTTTGCTAGTCCAGCAATGGGATCTGCCGTCTTAATAAAAACGCTTTGTGAAAGCCGTGTCTAGTGCTTAAGCCTTTTCAAAACATGTAAAGCTCAGCTGCCTCTTGTCATGTAAATAAGACCCAAAACGGCACCCAGAAAAAAATAAAGACACAAATAAAAACCATTGAGTGTGCTATCTATGGCTTTGGCTCGGTCTGGGCACAGTGCTCCGCAAGGCACATGACACCTACCCGTCAGCTTCTCAGCTATCGGCTTGAACTCCTCTGGACTGAGGTACAGGTCGTTGTTTGTGTCCAGAGAAGAAAAGAGAAACAGCCCCTCATTTCCCAGAGACTTCAGTGCCAGCTCCTAGTTCAGGGAGAAGAGGCAAGTGAGATTTCATTCCAACCTCATGCAGAAATTCGCTCCGCCCTGCTCAGCTCCAGGGCTCATTTACATTCTTTCCAGCGCACAAACAGCGCCATCGAATCGAAAGATTAACGCCCCTTGGCAGGATTTGGTGCTGTTTACAACAGGGGTCGGTGTCCAGGAACTGCTGGCATGAGCACATTAAAACTGCATCTGGCTGAGTAATTCAAATGGAATCATTTGCTCAGAGTCGGCCTCAAAGTCTTTGGTTAGAAAAGCTTCCAACTTTTTTTTTTCCAGATAGTTAGTCCTAAACTTGCTGATACTCCAAGCACAGGGAGATGGGGGCTTCTGTCATCACCTGATGCGCACTGAAACAAAGACAGCCAAATACGTGACTGCCCACGTTACAAAAGCACGAAGGAAATGCACTGAGCCCTCGTAACTCTGCAGAGAGCAGCGTCCTCTGCATCGGCCCTGAGATGGTGCAGCATTACTGCACACAGCCATCCGGCTCTGGTCGGGTTCCAAGTCTCCAGCCTCAGCACTGGATGGAGCATCTCCCCCTCCCCTGCTGCCTGCCCACCCACCTAGGGGAGCCACGAACCCCAGGCTCTGCTCCAGACTCTCCTGCAAGATCCCAGCCACCCCGTGCCTCAGCTGCTCCCCCTGCAAAGCCCACGCAGGGATCACTGAGTGGAAAACACTGCTGAAACGCAACATCTCCCCTGGAACAGCCCCAGGAAGGCTCTTGATGCTTCTAGTCATTTCCAGGCAGCAGCACTCGGCAGTGAAGGGAGAGGGACAACTCGCCGGCAGAACAAGAGAGCTCCCTCCACATTGGTGGAGAGCAAGAAAGACACAGAGCGAGTGGGACAAGCCCATCACAGCCAGCCAGCCTGCAGCACAGTGACCCATCGTCTGGGGCAGCTTCCTCTGCCACCCCTGCAGAAGCCTGAAGCTGCGGGGGTAAACA
>NW_010410345.1:0-1714 GCF_000710305.1 Buceros rhinoceros silvestris | reverse complement strand
CTGTTTGGCCGTGTCTCTCCTCCACTGCCTGCAGCACCATTACCATCCCCAGCGCTCCTGAACTAGTTTATTTTCCATCTGTTGCCTGCCAGCCTGAAGCAGCACTAATGCAGCCTGGAGGGCTTTGCTCCTGTCAACTGCAGCAACAAAAGCACTTAAGAGCCTTCCAGGGCAGTTTCAGGACTGAGACAGGCAGGAATAAACACCCTGGAATACAAACCAGAGATGTGCGGGTGGACGTGGCTGAGGAAAGACTAGAAGGAGAGCACGCAGGGACTGAAAAAAGGAATGAAGGAACAAGGTGGTTATTTGTCTGCGCACAGGAACAATCCTCCGGACTGTCCGTGTTCCTGGGGCCAAAACTGTGCCTTTGCTCCCCACATTAACGGAGACACACATCCTTGGCCCTGGAAATAGATAACAACGTTTTCCTGAGCAACCGCCCTGCGCCCAGGGCCATGTCACCAAGCCGTGGGCCAGGCTTCCGCACTCCTCTCGGTTCTTGATCTTGGTCGTGCATGGCTTATCCTGCACTAACCTCGTCAGGGCCCACGCGATGCCTGGCTGCGCCCTGAGGATGCACTTTTTTTTTCCGGCTGAGGAATCTTCGGGAGCGTGTCTCCTGTCACTGCACAGCCATGGACCTCAAGGGACGGGAGGGAACTGAGCAACAGGGTTTTTAGCTGGTTAGACCTCCTGCTGCTGTAGTACTGGGGAAAAGTCAGGGCTGAAAGCAGAGAGCCAGTTACACCCGCCACAGACAGCAGAACATCTCGGATGCACCAGCGGAACACGCAGGGGATACAGGAACACACCAGCACCCACAACTCAACCTGCAGACCAGGACTGAGACCACGCTTCCACCCATCAGCTGCAGAACCATCAGATCTTTAATCCTACAACCGCAGCTGGCCAGAGGTACGGCCGCTTTGCGGTCAGGCGATGTACGCGTGTGCGCACACCTTGCCCCGTGCCAGCAGCCAGCAGCAGGATGGGTACTGAGATCCTCAGCCAGCCCGTGAGGGGCTGTCCTGGCCCTTCTGTCCCTGCCAGAAGAATTCTTCTCATTACCTGGTTTGAGCCATTTTCCCCTTTTTTGCAATGCAAGAAGAGACGAAGAGAAGAGGCACCCTTTAAAAACACTCCCCTTTTACTGTAAAGTATCAGAACACCAAGTCTGCTCTTTTCCATGAATAATTTTAGATGTTCGAGGGCGCACGGTGAAGAGGAGAGCCGGGCAGTATGATCTGTCATCCACAACCTGCATTTCTAGTATGAAAAAACCCCAAACACCTGAATTTGGGGCCTTTTTTGCAGGGGATAAAGCAGGAGGAACCGCATCAAGAGGAGAAGCGAAGCGTTACGCCAAGCACAGGGCTGGGGCCTGGCGGTCCCGCTCTCCCTCCATCTTCAGGCGGGAGCAGGTGGCCTCAAAGCTGCAGTCACTGCTGGTGCCTGGTGGCCACCACGGCTCTGTGGTTCTTCTGGCCTGGTGATGCCCATCACAATCCCGGTGGCCACCTCAAGTGTGGTGGCCACCATGGCTCTGCAAAACCTCAGTCTGGCAGTGGCCACCTCGAGGCCATGGCTGCTGGTGTGTGGTGCGTACCTCAGCTCAAGGGTCACCTCAGACTGGCGGTGGCCACCTCGAGTTCCTCAGCTGCTGATAACCTGTTTGTTCCCACAGCTTAGTAGTGACCGTCACAGCTTCATG
>NW_010410344.1:1158-1506 GCF_000710305.1 Buceros rhinoceros silvestris | reverse complement strand
CTCTGTTCCAGGAACACTCAGGGCAGGGAGGGCCCGTCTCCGTGTTCTCTGGGCTCACCAGTTCTGTCCCCCAGCCCCTCACCTGGCCCAGCGCATCCTCCAGGCAGGTGGTGACGTCCTGGGCCAGGGCGATGGCACAGCAGAGCCGCAGGTCGTTGAAGGCGACGAGGAGGCCATTGAGGAAGCGGGTGGGAAGTCCAGCAGCACCATGGGTGGCTGCAGCGTCCCCGGCTGGGCCACCGGCAACGGCACCCCTCCGCCACCCCCCAGGATGGCCGGGGCCGAGATGAGCGTGTAGGAATTCATCTCCGCCCGGAACTTCTCCACTGCCTCCTCCACCGCCTTCCT
>NW_010410344.1:540-990 GCF_000710305.1 Buceros rhinoceros silvestris | reverse complement strand
GGCCACAGTCTGGAAGAGGGGGCCCAGCTGCCCGCGGAAATCGGCCCCTACCCTGCTGAAGGAGAGGCCAAAGTACATGCACTGCCCCAGCAGCGAGTCCAGGCGGCCGCCCCCCCCACGCCGCAGGTCCCGCTCCAGCGTCTGCAGGAACTCGGAGACCTTCTGCAGCACCCAGCCATGGAAGATGGCCCCCTCGTTGGGAAGCTGCCCCTCAGCGGGCAGCAGCGGCTCCTCGTCGGAGAAGATGGCGCGGTACTGGGTGACGATGTCAAAGAGGTGGACGCGATAGGCCTCGATGGTCTTGGTGACGTGGAAGTAGGGGTCGTCGTCGGGGATGGCAGCCTGGATGGAGCGCAGCCAGGCATCCCGCGCCTGCAGGAACTTGATGCGCAGCTCGGCCTCCGTGAAGACGTCCATGCGCCGCAGGTAGCCGATGACCCGCAGGCAGGC
>NW_010410344.1:0-321 GCF_000710305.1 Buceros rhinoceros silvestris | reverse complement strand
GGCGCACGTCGTCCACGATGCCCTGAGGCGGGGAGAGAGGCCTCAGCTGTGGGGGCCGGGCACAGGGTGGCCACAGGGTAGGGGCCGGGGCGGAGCAGGGCCCACCTGGATGACGGGGATGCTGCTGTGCTTCTTCTCCAGCCGGCGCACGTAGGACGCCAGCTCCAGCGCCTCCTCGTAGTAGCCATTGCGGACGCAGGTGTCCATGAGCTGCGGGATCTCCAGGATCTCCAGGATCTCGGTGTGCCGGTTCAGCGTCAGGCTGTTCATGCGCCGGCTGCAGGCGATCGCCTCGGCATCGCGCATGAAACTCCTGCGGGA
>NW_010410343.1:17284-17807 GCF_000710305.1 Buceros rhinoceros silvestris | reverse complement strand
CTCCTCTGTGTAGCCAGGAGAGGCGACCCCTTCTCCCCTTCCCGCCGCCGCCTGAAATAAGGCGGGAACTGAAGGGCAGATTTAGGGCTATCCCGCTAGCAGGGCGCAGCCTACCTGTTGGAGCGACTGCTCCTGGGCCCTTCCCTCACGTTCGCTGCTGCCTCGAGGATTCTGCTCAGCTGAGAGACGGGTCCTTTTCCCTCCATCCTCATCCCCTCCACAGCCCTGGCCCGCTCAACCTTCCCTCAGCGTGTGGAAGGGAGCCGGCGGCCTGGCTTCTGGCAGCTTCCACAGGTGCCCCTGTGTCCCGCTCGGTGCTGAGGCAGCAGAGCAGCGGCGGGAAACCACTGGGGCGCTGGAGCTGGTGTTTTGGGAGCTGCTGGGTGCTCCTCAGGGAGCTCATGAGCTCTGTGACACAATGCTGGGGACTGAGTGGGCGCAGAGGTGGCGGCGGGGGGCCCTGACGAGCCCCAAGTGCCCGCAGCTGGGCTGGCGGGTGGGGCCGGGCCCCCGGCAGGGCTCT
>NW_010410343.1:0-17213 GCF_000710305.1 Buceros rhinoceros silvestris | reverse complement strand
GGTGGCGGCGGGGACCCCTCACGAGCCCCAAGTGCCCGCAGCTGGGCTGCAGGGTGTGCCCGGGCCCCTGGCAGGGCTCTGCCTCCCTCATCAGCCACACCTGGCAGCACCTGGCCCCTCGGCCCCAGTCCCTGCTGCCAGCCCGAGCCACTGCCTTGCCGAGGGCTTTCTGAAAGGCCGGGGCAACAGCTGGCAGGGCAAGGGAGGTTTGGCAGCGATTTGTTGCAGGAGCCAAACTACAGTGCTGTGAGCCATCGGGCAAACCATCATACTCGTCCTCCTATGCAGAGGTTGTGTTTTCTTCCGTAAATCTGAGTGCTGGGAGTGGCTGCCCTGGGGTTGTTACCTAAACGTGATGTGATTAAGTGAGCAGAGGCTCTCGATAACAAATATTCTCTGGTTCAGATAGTAAGGGACACAACCCTCGCAGCTGCTGGGTTACACCAGACTTCGAAATAACATGGGTGAGAGATGAGAAGGAGGCTCACAACTTGCTTCTGCTGCTTTCTGCTGCACTTGGGAAAACTGAGGTGGGTGAACAGAGCCACCGAACCCATTAGAGCCCCGTTAGGAATGTGCTCAGCCCTGGTCCCCTGGCCACAGAGCCTGGCCTAAAGGTAACTGCTGCTGGTGACCAGCTTCTCTAATTCACACCAGAATAAAACTCCAAAATAAAGGAAAAGAGAGAATCAAATCTTAAGTAAGGGTTTAGGCGCTAGTCTCTCCTCTTCAAACCCTCTCCTGGACTCCCCTAGATGGTTGATTCAGGAAACAGCTTTATCAAGCACTCTCAAGAAAACAGCTCTGATCTGAGCTTTTATCCTACCTTCTTATTTCAGCCACCTGCTTAAAAAAACATCGGGTTTGCCTGGAGGTTAAGGGCCTAATACAAGAATTAGAGTGAAATTATATGGCCCCTCAGCTTGAAAGAGCTCAAAAAAATCCCTTGATATATATGAATATAATGTAACCTAAGGTAACTTTCTAAAATAGATGCTTTTCTGCTGAAAAATCTCTCTTAAGCTTTCTGCTAACTACTTCTGGAATAATAAACACCATATTGGATACAGGTGGCTGGAGATTTGTTACACTGTTAACAATGGAATTGCTTTTGTTACTAATAAATTAATACTTATCATTTGCTGTGCCCATATGCTCCAAAGTACACTACAAACAAATAACATCAAAGAGAAAATGGAACATACAAACTTTTCAGTTATATACAACTGAGAGCACCATTTTGGGGCACATTGCTTAACGCTTTACTTAAATGGAAAAGTGATAGAAATCCAAAGTGGTGGAATGTTACATACTTTGGCCTCTCTGTGAGGTTTAATGCAGCATTCCTTGAATTAAGTGCTGTGGCATACAGGAGGAAAACAGTTTCAGTGATTTCCAGACCCACATTCTATTTTAGTGAGGGATTGTTTTGGAGGAGCACATGATCCATGTCATAAAGTGGAGGAGAGATATTTCCCTTTACCTCCAAAAACTTTTCACAAGAAATCTTACACATTACCATCCTTTCGTTTATTAAATAAAGTATATGGGTTTATATCCTGTGAATGTCTTGGTGAGTTTCAGTTGAAAGAAGTCAAACAATCACATTTGCAGCACAGGAAACTAACAAAAACTGGTTGTGAAAATCTAGCCACACTGGAAAATACCAGAGAGCAATATGGTAACTGGGATACTCTTGCACGTGGAGCTCCCTGTGGCTTCTAAGTGGCCTCTGTAGAGCTGACTGAAAAACAGAATTTCCCTTTTACAAGAAATTCTGAGTATTTCAGCACTTGGGTTTTTCTCAAGTTAGGGTGAAAAGCCTAAATATCAGCATTTTTCATCAGCTAGGTAGATGTTGACATCTCTGTAACAAGATCAACCATGTAAAAAGATTTTGATGTGTTTCTAGGTATTACAGCTGCATTTGGAGCCTTCAGGCAGGATGGGGCAGCACATCATGATATCACAGCTGATGCACAAAATACAAACCCAAGCCTAACCTGAAGAACCAGCAGGGGTCTACATTAGAAGGTGAAATCAAACCAAAGAAACAAGGTAACAGGTTTGCTTTATGGAATAAACTGTTAACCCACAACAGCCCTTAAAAGCAGCAATTCTTTTCCTCCACTTACCATTGAAGGAACTGGTTTCTACCCTGAGTTTTGTTTTACTATTTGAGAACCCAGCTACCTACCCTCAGGAAGTGTTTTAGGATCTTCTACTGCAAGACTGGAATCTATTTATCTGTTGATTGATCTGCTGCTGGTGGTGCCCGGTTGTAATCAAATGAAATTGAGCAAATGTGTTTTCTTTCTCACAGGTGAATCATTTTCATAGAACTTTTAAGTGCTAGTGGTCACTGTTCTGGGATTAGTCATAGTTCTATCTCAGTAAGAGCTGGAGTAGTCTTAGGGTTCTTTTTACCAACACAAGCTTACTAAGCATACCTACTTGTGGCAGGTCAGTTGCTACCTGTATTGATGAGTTGCATAGGCATTGTTCCAAAGTTTCCATGCAGTGCTGAGTGGATTTTCTACCTGAGGAATTTCTGTGGGATAGTGGGAAGATACTTGGGAGGTAAGCACAGCAAAATGAAGGTGAAGTAGAGAGTAAATGTTGTGGAAGGGGGTGGGAAAGGTTGGGTCAGGAGATAGGGTAAGAGCACAGAGAGGGGGTAGAACAGTGAATGGATTTTAAGATATCTGGTAGTGAGTGGGTGTTTTCCTTGATTATTTTTTAGGAAAAACCATAAAAGTTCCCTTCTGGGCCTCACTTAGGTCTTTGGTTGTTTAATATCAGTCTGTTTCCCTATTAATGACTCTTGTTGTAGTCCTTGTGCTGTTTTACACTGTGTTTGGATGTGTATTTCCTGTCATGTAAACTACACAGTCTGTTTACTAACAAGAAATGGAACCCACAAAGATACCTTGAAGAAAATCATACAGGCTATGCGTGTGAATGCAGGAGGCTTCGTTCTGTGGAGGATGGCAAAATAGGTTAAAATTATGTTAATATGTCAGCTATTTTGAAGAATGATCATTTCGCAGTCTGAAAAGTAATCTGTTTTGTCCAATTTGAAAGTAAAGAAGGACATATTTTGTACAATAAGTTAGAGCACAGACTTACAACGGCAGCACGTTGGGAATGTTTAAGCTCTCTGCTATGTGCTTCTTACAAGTAGCTATGATAGTGTGGGTGGGGGTAGCCAGTGTTCCTTGTGTTGTGCGTTTTGGTTCTAGCTTTTGGTTGTTTGGGGTTTTTTCCCCAATAAAACCTATTTTTTATTTTACTCCTTAAAAAAAAGTATTAAAATAAGAAAAGGATCCTTGAGATTATTCCTCTAGTGCTGTGTTAAACTGTAGTAAATGTTTCTCCATTACAGTTTTTTGATCGATAAGATATACGGCAAAGAGAGTTGTTGAGCAAGTAAGAGAAGTATCCATTAGATACGGAGTCTGGGAAGTCATTTCCACAGCTTGCTGAAAACAAGCCCAGTTTTCAGTGACGCACTGCAGAACCGTTTCACAAGCCCTGCATTTTGTATGAATTACTGTGCTGTTTTATCTAAGCCGAGAAGTCAAGTAAAAGATTCATATGAAGTTTTATGGAACTGGTGAGTTTCTCCACTCTGCTTACGGAGCCAGTAAAATTCGCCCTGGCAGGGAATATCAGTTTTGAAGTAAAATTGGTCAAAGTAGCCAGAAGTCTGGATTCTATTGTTGTATTTTCCTTCCTCTCAGAAGTAATACTGGCTGTAATGTGGTTATACTATTTGTCCTGCATAAAAATTCAGGACGCTGTTTGCTCAGTACACCTAGTGTTACGAAACTCCAAAATGGCCTTCCTGTAGGTAGGAGGTGGTATTTCAAATTACAAAAATGAGAACATTGAGATGGATGATGGTCGTCTTCTATACTTCTGGCACAAACATTCACTCTTTCACTGTAAGGAGGTTTGTGTAGCCTGAAATTGTGCTAGGAGTAGGGTTACAACACATTATATAGTAAGTTTGCATATGCTGAGTACTCTGAACTTGTGGACTACTCTTGTAGAATTCCTTCCTGTTTCTGCAACAAACTTTGCAGAAAACAGAGGTTAGTAATCAAGCCAGTGTCTGGAAGACTGTCACCCGTTCCATAACTTCTGGTGAAGTCCCTGGAATTTTTTTGTCAATGGACTCTCTCGTATCTCCAAAGCTAGCAAGGCTGCGGAGGGCTTTTGGAATGAGAACAGAATGAAGAGCGTGAACAAATTGCGTAATAAAGGTGTTGAACCTACTAATTTGTACATCAGTGTGAGCCTCAGTCTGTGCAGAAAGCTGAGCCGCCAGCGGGGAGATTTCCCCTTGAACCCCTTTGTGCTCTGCTCCAGTTAGGGTAGTGTGGTAAGTCCTGCCTATGCTGGTGGTAGCATATCGGTGTGTAAATAACAGCGCCCATTTGTAATGAGTTAGATCTATCATTTGAGTAATTGATGTCAGTGACATCAAGCAGCAGTTGTATAACGCACTAGTGTGAACACGGATTGAAAATCCATCTGTCAAGAGTGATACATGTAATGTGTCGTTACTGAGATAACCTAAAAAACACTCATTAGGCATTTTGCTTCTGGCTGGCTGTACCAAAACTGATTTTTTTGGAAACTAAACACATAAGCAGACAGACTTTTCTGCCTAGCCCCATTTCTAATTTTGATAGTGTGAGTCAGGGCTATACTAAGAAAGCTGCTAGGCTGGGGTAGAGCTCTTTAGTGTTACAGGCATAAAAATGAGTAAAATTGGGGGCAAATTGTGCCCCCTTTTTCTGAATAGTCGATTAGAAGTGGTGAAGTGACTGCACTCTTACAAAGCTCCCTCTCAGCAGATGAGCCATGTTAAATGGTCACGTGTGCACTCCAAAACCAGCTGCAGTTAGGGGTGTATTAGCTGTGGCTATTTTGCCTTAAGGTGGTTGGAGCTAACGTATTTTGGGTTACATTTGCTGTGGGGTGGGAGCATGCAGGCGGTTAATGGTGCTGGCTGACCAGTGTAAGGCGAGTGCTGAGCTGGGTGCTTTGATCGCTTGCCGTTGTTTGGGATACCTTTCAGAGAGGTTTCATTTGCTGTCTGTTGTGGCGCTGGGTTTGCCAGATCACAGCGTGATTAGAGTATTTGTCTATGTGCTTTTTTCCAGGCTTCTTTTTCTTCAAGAGAGGAAAATTTGTAGTTATTTATGTTGATTTTGTTACAGGATCAGGTGCACAAATTCAGCTTTCTGAGGCAGTTTGGACAGGCTCCCCTTTTTAGGTGCCTCTCAAGGAGTTTCTCAGAGCTATCTGTTCCAGAGACCATCCTACCAGAATCCTCTGCAATAGTATTCCATAAAGCTTGAGTCATAAAACTCTGGCTATGGCTAAAGGTTTGTAATTTTAATCTTGAACGCTGTGGTACTTGTATGAAGTCAAGCGTACTAGGACTAAGCTTAGTCTAGCATCCTGGGTTTAGTATTTAACAATGAAGTGTCTTTAAGAGTATTGGGGAGGGAGAGATCAGTACATGCAAGAACAGCATCTAAAAATTCTTTCCTACTCCTAGGTTCTGTGTGTTTCCATGACAGTTAAATTGCTGTCATTCATGAGAGCACAGGGAGATCGTATAAATACACTTTCAGATTGGAATTGGTTATATTTTTCTCTTACATAAAAAGATACATAAAACTTAATGCAAGACAACGATGTATAGAGCTATTTATACATACGTCTGGGTTCTAATAACGTAAGTAACTTGGATTTTTCACTTTCCTCGCCCTAATATCCTGAGAATATCTTAAATTATCAGATACACTGATATTGCTCCTTCATAGCCCAGTGCCTTTTGACTAATACACATGTGTGGATACAGAGATAGCTACATTTAAACACACGCATGCACATGCTGGACAGACATTTCTTCTTTTGACAAATAAGGCTTTTAAGTATCTGTTGTTTCCATTTTCATGTCTCCGAAGCTTTTATGTGAATTCTTGCAGCACATTTCTCATTATTCTCTCAAGCTTTCCTCTGCTGGATGGCTGGGGCTTCCAGACATATAACCTGAAATGTCCTAGGAGAATTTACATAAAAACAATAAAGCCGAGGAAATGGAAACCACAGAATATATACATAAATTTTTTTCAGTCTTTGCTAAGAAGCTCATTGGTTAATATTTACAAAGGAATTCAATTTTCCATATGAACATCCTTTTCACTGAGAAACAAATGTGGGAGACTGGGATGGTAAGAGTCATTACTTAAGCGAGTGGGGGGTATATGTTAATCTCATTAATGATTAAAAGCTTTTACCTTTCTTGATCCTAGTAGATCAAGAAGATGATCCCATGGAAAAAGTCACATAAATGGCTGAATCAAGCGAATGTTACTGCAAAACTTTGAAGGGTTTTTTCTTCATATTTAAGAGAAGATAAAGGGTTTTGTTTGTTTCTCTAAAGACATATAAAGGAGCTCTGGTTTCTGTTATCTGTATTCATACCACCCTCTGAAAGCAAGTAATTAAAACTGATATGGCTGTTTATAGGATCAATAGGAGAGTAAAGGAATGCAGGTTTCTGTTGAGGGCTGCTTGTTGATGCTGAGTTGTGTACCTGCCCCAGGGAAATGCCTCTGGTAGGTTTTGTCAGGACCTTCCTGATGGTGAGCTTCTCCTAGCCCAGAAACCACTACCGTAGCTGTTACATTGTCCTGATAGGGGTATTTTCTGAGAAAGGACAGGCCATATAAACACAGATTTAACCTTGCTCCAGCTAGTAGTGTTCTTTTTTTTCCACATTTTACAGAAAATACAGATATTTAATCAGTAAAAATGCCCAGAAACCAAAATGTGTTGATCTGGTATTGCAGTTTTCCCTAGCAGTTGAGAGTTGTATTTCATGTTAATTCCACATTATTTTGGTTGTCAGGCATGGTTCCTAGTCCAGGACTAAACTGCACTGAAGGATTTGTGCAATGGTGAAGGCTGGAGCCTTTGTGTAGATCTGCAAAGCATCACAATACGGGTAATATGTGCATTAGAACGTGCTAGTTCATAGCTGACCCTGAGAGGTTGCCATTAGCTGTCTCAATAAGACAGGAAATCAGCAGTGTGAAAATAAGGAATTGTGTTCGCAGGAAAGAATAACAACTATTGTGTGTGTTTTGGTTGGTTTTTTTAAAGCAGCAGAGATGACATTTTAGCATGAGACGTTGCATAAACTTAAAAGCCAGTAGGGAAAAATTGCTGTGTACTTTGATATGGTGGGATGGAATGAAGGTGATAGGTGAAGATGAATTCCTAGAATTAAGGAAAAAGTCTGTAAATGAGGACCGCTTTATTAAAGGTTCCTTTTTTTTGGTAAGGAAAGGGTAACAATCACCCAATATTAAACCTGGAAATAATAAAATTCATATTAATTCAATTTGTTCAGTGAAAACACTCCTCTTAGTGTTTTCCACTGCTGCAGCTTCCTTGTATTACTTGATATTACAATAGTTTGAGAGAACTATGTTTGTAACTGCATTGAGGAATAATTACCCTCTAATGAATGTATTGGAATTTTATGCTCTGCGTGGAGAAAACAACACTCGGAAAACAATGAAAAATTGTTAGAGGCTGTTTTTGTGAAATGCTGAAGCTCATCAGCATTAGACCATGAAGTTCTGTTAACTGATAACTTATGACTGTTGAGGGCTGCAATTTGTTCCCTTCCTTTTTGTAGGAAGGATTGGATCTAATAGTTCTTAGAAAAGGGACAATATGGATCAAGTCTTCCAGACAAAACTTGCCTATGACTATTCACAAACACCTACGGGAGTCATGGCAAGGTGCCTAACAGCAAGTCGATGGGAACCAGATGCCCAATGGTCTTAAGGGCTCTTGAAAATTTGTGTGTGAATGGAGATGTTGTGTCCAGGTTAGGGATCCTCGCTCAGCTAGTGAAAGCATCCTGTGAGGCTGGCAACGGTCTGGGTTGGAGCTTTACACGGGGAATTTAATCTAGGTATAACTCACCTAAATACTGCAGTCCTAGTCAAGAGATGCTAGGAGCTATAGTACAGAAATGATTTATCCAAGAGTATGCTTCAGAGCATTTCCCTGAGAGTAACCTGAGACATTTTTTTTAATCTCAAAAATAAATTTGCTTCTGTTTTCTTTGATGGTCTTCGCTATCAAACAGTATTTCACTATGAATGAAGGGTTAGAATTTTCTAGTGAATGAAGATACGAAACAAAATTAGTTGGGATAAATCAAAAAGTTAGTTTACATAAAATCAGTATGTTTTATTTAATATTGTTTACTTAAATTTTAAATTAACATTTTTAAAGATAAGACACTCATTCAAATTTTTTCAAACAGCATTCTAATTCTGTAGTGATGTGGAGGAAGGAGGGGTGCTTTTACCTCAACAAATTTTTACTCTAAGCAGAGAATTTGAGAGGTTTGACTTCAAGTAAGGCACTTCCCAGCATTCCATGGAAATATTTTGAACCTTCTCTTATTAGCTGGGATGGGTGTTCCCTGGTTTGAACTGCTCTTCCCTGGTTTGATCTAGTCAAAGGACTTGGAAAAGACGAAAGGGTCTTGTCAGTCCCTGTCCCGTTGACAAGATGGAAATAAGCAGCCTGTTTCAAAACAGCCCTTTCCCTTGCTGGTGTGGGAAGAACTGCCAAAGACAAAACTGGAGGTGGAGAGGCTGCCTGGTAGGATGCAGCGGTTCCTCGGCCAGCTGGCTTAGCTTGGGGCTGTATCCAAAGGGAAAGTGCTCGTTTCCCATTTTGCTTACACTGTCCCATTCTGCTGTTTGTTCCTCTGAATGCAGAACTGTTTCTAGCAGCATTTCGTTCTTCCTGGTTTCCAAGTCCTTTTACAGGTTTCACATGGGATTGATTTCAACATGTGTATTTAGGCTTCGTACTAAACATGTAAGGTTCAAGTTATAGAACTTGGTTCTAGGTAATTTATCCTGCAAAGAGACGCCTTCTGCCCAACTTACTACTAGAGCTAATGTACCATTACCTCCGGTAATTGGAATTAACTAGTTTGGTGGGAAGTACTGACAAAGATATTCATCAGGAATAACAATGTGGATGTTATTTAATTTTAAAGATTATTTTTACATGTTGTTTTAATTAGTAAATTGCAAACAGTGACTTCAATCCTGTTCTGAGTATTCCTCCAGTTATAATATTAATGGGCACAAACAGATTTGGACATGAATTTCCCATTAAATTTGTCCCCAAAGTGATTCAACGTTCCAGTTCTTAACAGCTCACTGAATACACCAAGTCAATTGAAACTGGTCTGTATAGAAATTACTGCCGTGTTCAGCAAAATCTATGGAATTGTTCTGAATCCCTGAGGAGAGTTTTGTTGAACTATGCAAAACTGGGAGTCTTTGTTAGATTTTGTTTTATTTTTCAGTGCCTTTTCAAGGAGAGATATTCCAGACTTTTTTTCTAAAATGTGTGTGTTGTGGGCCTGGCATTCATTGTACTTACTCCACTTTCACAGAAGTGTAAATCTCTTGGCTTCATTAGCATTTCTCCTGACTTCTGTCTTTTATGGCATTGCAGGAGGAAGCAGCCAGTGAACTCAGTTTATTCGCAGGATATGAAACATGATCATCTGTTCTACTTAGGCTACCATATTTATTATTAGATTAATAATCTAGGTTTTATTATTAGAGTAATAAAAATTAAAGTTACCCTAAGACAGCATTAATTTTTTTGTATGTCCAGTAGACTTAGTGTATGTTACAGCAGATGATATGTATCACCTTGATAGATCACTACATTTTTTGTTTATTTTTTTCCTACAGATGAAAATCTCACATGCATAATCTCTAGGATGAAAATAAAGAGCTCCTTAGGATGGATTTAGCATGAGATGCAGTACAATATTTGGTGGTGGATTCCTGATGGAATTACTGGCATCCGAGTATCTCATGCTATCGTATCACTCAGGTAACTGAATATTCCCTTTTTTGCTGTTTGGTCTGCTTTGCTCATAATTCTTCTTCCTTATCAGGCCTACAATATTCGCACAAGTGTTTTTTCACATTTGTTGAATTATTTCTTAACTATTTTGTGGGCTCTTTGCCTGGGCTTGTGACAGATGAAGAAAAAACAACGTACAAAATTGAAAGATAACATGGAATGATTTTTAATACTGGAATTCTCACCCTGGTCTTATTTGCAAGCACGGCTATAATGTTCACAAGGGAAAAAACCAAGCTTTCTGTCTATAGCTTTCTCTCCTCGTTATTGGTTTTGGGCATCTGGTTTGAAGGTTGGTCTGAAATTTGATCTTACTCAAATTTACTCAATACATTTCAGCAACATATGTCATTAATGAAGGGAGCTGGGTAACCGGTCTCGCCGTTGTTTGTAAGTCAGTCTGTGACGGGCAGCAGGAAAGCAGAACAGTTTCGGCCAGCACCAATTAGGAAAACATGCCCAAGGCACAGGCTATAGCATAAACAGATATGTCAGGCTCCTCCTAGAAGAAAACCAAACGTGTACACTTGGCAATGGTGCTTTCTTTTATTCTGAACAAGCAACCTGTTGAACAAAACCAGCTCCTTATTTTGACATTGATACGATGAATGGTAAGGACAAAGAATCGTTACCATTGAAGAGAAAGATAAACTGGAAAAGGATGAGCTGTGGGTTGTAGGTGCTAAAGCAAAACAATAACCTCCTAAATTAAAAATGTGCACAATTACAAAAGCATATTTTTGCCTGAAAGAAACATACTGAAAATATAAAGACTATCTTTTGTCAATAATTAGATATTCCTGTGTCACGTTTCAGATGGTAATGCTGTGAACTGGGAAGGTTCTTCTGAAAGAAACTGCCCTTCCACAGCATGCCTTTACACGAAGAATAATGTCACAGATGATTCTGGAATTGAACAACTTCTCTGCAGCAAGAAGAATGCTTGCAAAAGAAGGAATGCATTAAAATAGTCCCATTTATCATGTCTGTTGAATGCTCGGTCTGTGACATCAAAATGCTTAATAGGTGTCTTTTACCTCACAACCCTCATGAGAAATACTTAATAATCATCTTCCAGATTGGAAGTCTGAAGCATCTGGAAGATTAAGTAACTTTCTCTAGATCACACACAGATTTCTTGTTTTGTTATGACAGCAAGTGATAACCAGAGCCAAAATTATTCCCAAACTGCCTTACTTCCCTTCTCTAATAGCATCTTACCAGATATGTGGTTTGCAGGATAAGGAAGAAGGAAAGACAGAGCAAGGAAATATGTGCAGGACACTTCTATAAATTGAATTAATAAATCGAGCCCAGGTTTATATAATTCTTGCTATCCACTAATGTCAAACTACTTTACAAGAGAAAGTTATGAATGTGCCTGTTCTACAGATGGGAAAACTGAAATAAAAAGCGATTTGACAAAACTCATGCAACAGATAAACTTGCGGGGCTCGGAAAAGGAACCAAGCCTCCCACCCCCCAGAGACAGGAATAACCGATGTTCGTTAAATGAGCTGGCATTCACCCTGTTTCATTTGGCAGTGTAGTACAGTGCAGAGGGAACGGTGTTCTTTCCATTAGGAATGCTTCGATGATGCCACTTTAATAGAAGAATGAAAAGAAATCCTGGACTTGAAGCATTCCCTAAGGTATAAGATTGACTGTTTGAACTGAGCAGTTGGAGGAAAAAAAACCTGGAAAAGAATAACAATAGAAGTTGTATCTCAACTATAGCTTCTGAGGAAAACTGATTTCAAATGTTGATGGAGAAAGTGTGGGCTGAGGAATAAATGCTACAAAGTGATGTCAGGACACCAGGACAAAGACGGGGAGAACTATGAAGGTAGTGCGGAGAGCAAATCGAACTCACAGGAACATAAGTGAGCACGTAGTTTTCACCCGTAAGGACCAGCCCGTCTCCCTTCCTCTACATTGCTGGCCAGGTCACGAAGCTCTTGGATCTCGTTGTTACAAAGCAAGTTTATTACAAATTACATATTTTGTGAGCATGCATCACTTCAAATGGGGTAGAAATAATTATCCTCCAATTTTTACTTTGCTGACAGAGCAATGTGAGAAAAATAGAACAGAATTTGTGAAATAGCCAGAGAGTCTGCTGCCTTATGGTGTTTTCATATGGAAACAGGATCCTAAACTGGACTGCAGAAGTTGCTTTAGTGACTGGGCTAGAGTAGCTCTATGAAATTGCTGGATTTTTGCTAGGTAGCAAGTTGGGAAGGGAAAAGTATATATCTCATGTAGGCCTGTATAAAGATACCTCTGTATGCCCCAGATTTGCTTCTGGGTTGATCTCAGTGTTTAGAGGTATCGGATCTTGAGCTGGCCTACTGAAATATGTTTTCCCCCCTTCAGTAAAATATTATGACAATGTCTCTGAGAATTATGGACTGGAGTGGTGTGGGACAGTGTCAATGGGGATATGATGAAGTCGTGAAGACTCCAAGATGAGTCCATAGACTGTAAGAGGAGACTTAAAGGGGTGTGTGTGTGTGTATATATATAGTATGGACAGCTTTGAGTTCGGTATGTAAGTACCATTGAAGAAGGAAATGAGGTGTTATAAGGCCTATCCAATCTACCTAGGCCTTTAAATGGTCTTTATCAATGCAGTATGTGAGACCCTCGTTTAAGGAAATATAATAATCTGCCTCGATCATGTTTAAGACACTGGTTTGTTTAGAGACAGAACTTTGCACTTTAATTGTCAAAGAGAACATAGACTTTGGCCTGTCACCTCTGTGCTCTGGGTCCATGAATAAACTGTTAGGACACGGCCAAAGAACAGCTTTCCATGAAAATCACATTTGTGAGCACTTCCTGCCAGTGCTGCATATACCATAACGTATGGCCCTGTGGTGCACCAGCAGCATCTGAGCAGTCTATATATGCCAGTGCACAGGATGTCCATTCCAGCATGTCTGCTCCAAGATGATTGAAAACTTGTTATTTGGTCCAACTTCATTGAGGTATTTTCCCTGACACTGATGAAAACTACTCCCAAAGTAGATTAGACATAGGTATGTTGTAGTAAATATCAGACAGAGGAAAAAGTTAACCGGTATTTAGGCTTACAACAATGAAAACTTGTTCTTCTTAATCTTTTAATCTTAGTATTGAAACCATTCATGAAAACTGTAATTATTTTAAGTCATGTAAAGTTCTATAAATAGAAAGCATGTTTCTTGCATAGCAAGTTTACACGATGGAAGGACAGAACATCTATGGGGAAGGAATTGTTTGCAGTTTATTCGTAGAGCTTTGAAATTGGTATTTATTGCAGGGCTGATAAAAGCTGATGTGATTACAAAGATATTGTGTGCGTTGAACGGAATTGTCAGAGGATGGAGTTAACTTAGAGCACGCCTTATTTTTGTGGTAATTAAAATGGACAACCACGCACAACCGAATGAATTTTAAGTTTTATCAGTTCATGGTTTTTCCACATATTCTTCAAATTGCCAAACACAGGACACGTTTTCACTAGGATTCATACATTATATTCCAATTGTTTCAGAAAAAAATAATGAGGTATCTGGCACTGGTTAATGCAATATATTTCAGTGAGTTCCCCAAGGATGTGTTTATTGACCACAGGCTCACAAGGCTACTGACTGCTCTGCAGCTTTTAAAGGTCAGGGAAGACATGAACATTTTTTGCTGAGTGAATGCTACAATATTGGGGCGGTGCTGGGTCATTTAGAGAATGTGCTCTGTGCTCGTTGTGGTGCTCATACCCTAGCAGGCTGACTCAAGTATCAGCAGTTTTTATTCACCTTTGCCTACACATCTTCTCAATTTGAACTTCTGAACACTCTGAAAGAACAGAGTGAATGTAGTTCTGCATTCCAAACTTGCTTAATTTTCAGTTAAATGGTTTAATCGTATAGTCCCTGTGATGGCGAAAGCAAGGATATCAACAGGTATGACATTCTCTTCTCAATATACACTTGATTCATCATTTCTGCTGCTCACCTCAGTTGATCTCTCCCATCTTTGAGCTGACCAAGGTTATGGCCTGTCTCACTGCTCCTGCTCTGGTTCTGTCCTCCCACTTAGCGACTGCTGCTTCAGCTCCCCGTGCACCCTTTGATCCAGGTCATTTTCTCTCCCTATTAGCAAGTGACCTGCAAGGTACTGTCTGAAGAAAATCCCAACAGTGCCACAGGTGATACAGCATCTGCAGGTCACCAGAGATGGTCATTATAAGATGGTTTTAGAAAAGGGCTGAGGAATTTCATGGGGTAAAGTGGGCTACTGTGATCACCCTTACTGACCTTGTGCTCCTGAATTTCATCTCTAATCATCTGTGTGTCAAGGTTTGTAATGTGCAACAAAGTTAGAGCAAATCTTTCAGAATTTTTAATCCTGGATTTTTGTCCATGTTGTAGAAAGTTTGTGATGTTTTTTGATAGAACTTACTGCATCTCAGCCAACGACACACATCTTCTATCTCTTTTGAGAGTTCGTGTTCCCTTCCTACTGATCAAATTACCTGGATGACAATGTGTGGAAGCTTTTTGTCCTAGTCGCGGTAACAAATTTGCTCAGGCTTCCTGCATGTACATATAACTAACAGCCAAGCTTTGCCTTCCTCAGGCACTGCAAGTCCTCCCTCACTCTCTTCTCTTTCCTGTGGTTGTGTTCCAGTCACGCAGACACTGGAAGTTGAAAATGGAGGGGAGCTAAGATTGCATATGCGGAGGAACAGTGAAGAAAATGGTAGTGTTTCTGAAGGGAACACTGCGTATTTCCTCTGCAGGGCTGTTTTTGGAATAACTTTGTGTAGAAAACTTATCTGTGCTGTGGCCCTGAAGTTACACAATGGAAAGCCCAGCTAACATTGAACTGTGACACAGAGAAGCTGCAGTGCAGCCCTAAGGATGGTGACACTCCTGACTCTTCCACAGCACGTATGTGACACACGTTTCAGATACGCACTTGGCCCTGTGTCCCCTTCAGTCTTGTCGAAGATCTGCTCTAATCTTCGGGGTTTCTTGTTGTTTAACTGTTGTACTGGGTGTAGAATATTGTGTGTCTGCTATCAGTCCTTTATGAAGTGAGGTTAAGGAATGACTGAAATATAAAAGCTAGGAAAAGATGGACAGCGTCTCTGGGAATGCTTGCTGGTTAACTGTCATCTGCTGTTAGACCATTCTTCGGTACAAACTGACAGTACCGAGGAGTGCACAACCAACTTTGGCTTCAAAATCTTACACCTGCTTGTTCAGCCCTTCCCAACCCACTACCAGATGTGTCGTGTGACCTCTGGAAAAGCCTCACCTTAACTCCCTGAGTAGAATTGCTCTCAAACTTAGTAGGAATCTTGTAACTTCAAGAGTACATGTGAACCTTGGGCATCTTCTACTGGAGATGAAACTGCTGCTCAGGGGAACCTTTTCCAACTTCCCTATGGAGTAGGAGGACTTCTAATTATAGGAGACACCTTAACAGAATTGGTCTTCTCCTCTCAAGCTGGTTTTTTGAGTTGACATAGAAATTGGATTTAAATCACTGATCATTATTTAAAAAAGGAAAAATCTCTTTCTCGAGGTCAGGTAAAGCCTCCATGAGATAATGAAGTGCACCCAGGAATCTGCACTCCAGCTCCCCTTCCCCTGCACCCCAGTGCTGTTTTAGGATATCTGAGGGGTTTTTTTTCCTGACCGAGGAATTGGATGGGCCAAAGAAAACTGTCATGCCCAGGAGCATCCAATTCTTGCTAACCAGAGCAAGATTAGTTCATCTAATTCTGTCCTGTTACTCACACAGTTCACGGCTGGAGCTCGTTGTAGCTAAAGACACCAGCGTGCTGATGAAATGCTCTGGTTGATGTAGCGCTCATCACAGCAGTTAATAGTCCATCAGGACAGCAAAAGGAATACAGTGAATACCAAAAGATGTGTATATCCTGATTGGCTGGAAAAGTACAGCTGCTCAGAGACCAGGAATTTGCTTACAGTGCAATTATTGAGAAATAGCCCAGTGTTAATTGTGCAAATCAAATTTTCCCAGGAGATGAGAGGACAAAGAAATGAATGTAAGTAAAAAATAAGGGTCAACTTGATGTGCTTTGCAGCAACCAGGTTAAACCAATTCTTTCAGTATAACTATCCATAATGGGCTTGGGCTAGAACTGTTGAACTAAGTGGATATACACTGTGGCAGAAAAAAATCGGGGTGCTCTTTGACTGGAGCGCTCTTGTGGAGAGCAATAACACGATCCCATTAGGAAACTCACCAAGACAATCTACATCCCTGCAGTGAGAGGGGCAGAGGGCTGAACATCTGTTTCCCGCTATTGAATTCACAAAAGGGGCTTCTCTGCACGGGGAATAAGTGAATAAACAACAGTCGGAGAAGGTTCTCTCTGACATTTAACAAAATGTTGAAATGTCACGTAAAAGGAAAGAAGGGGAGAGTGAAGTGACTGGAGTAAAGGTGTGATAAGAGTGACCTTGGCAAGCGAAGGACAAGAACAAGCAACATTTTTAAAAGTGTAATCCAAGAATGACTAATTACTGAACAGCGTGCTTTTGTTCAATCAGAACGGGACCTACAAGGTGGCGTGAAATTCTTTTTGGAGAAATACGCTATAAAACAGAATTCTCCAAGATGTTACTTTAGCCAGGAGGGGAAAAAAAAGACAATTAGAAGAAGTGCTATTAAGTGTTAAAAAATTCTGGAGGCAACTAGTCAAAGAGTTTTATCTTGGATGTGAAATTTTCCTTTCTCTTTTTTTTCTTTTTCCACAATCAAGAATCTTGGAAAGGGAGTAATAATAATAAAAGAGAAATGGACCCAAGCACCAACTTGCTGCCAAGGGCTGTAATACAATATCTCAGCATTTCAAGGGTAAATCAGTGTGAACTGCATTTGACGTCCCTCTGAAAAAAAGTAAGTATTTAACTTCCGTTCGGTCTGTGCAGACTGTTGAAATATAGGAAATAGGTTTTGGGGAGAGAAAAAAAAAAAGGGAGGGGAAAAAAAAAAAAGCGCGTTTCCCAAAGAGCACCGAGAGGAGCGGACAGAAGTATGAGAGCGGCAGCGCGGCTGCTGCTGGTCTGCTCAGCTCCAGCTCTGCTCACTTCTGCTCCAGCTCTGCTCAGCTCAGCTCGGGGGGACGGCGGCGGCTGCCGGAGGCGGGGGGAGCCTCAGCGGGCGGCCAGGGAGTGCGGCCCCGG
>NW_010410342.1:24311-25916 GCF_000710305.1 Buceros rhinoceros silvestris | reverse complement strand
GAGGAGCTCAAAGGTCTTCTCCAACCCAAACAATCCCGTCACTTCGAGGGATGCTGGCGACCCACCAGCAGTTCTCTTTCGGGAGTAAAAATGCAGCATGAGATATAAATTCACTTATCAAAAATTCACATTGAGAAGGTGGCGTAACTCCAGAGCTGGCCATAAAGAATCAACACTTGGAGGATTTTCGGAAGAATTTTAAAACATCAGCCCTTTATTGGGCTTTCCCGAAGCTGGGCAGTCCCCCTCATTCACTGCAAGGATCACCGTAATTACTGCAATGGCTAATTAAGTCATGATATTAAAAAAGAAAGGGGGGAGCACCAAGATGAGAAATGCCACATGCTGGGAGCTCCCTGGAGAAGCTCGGGAGGAATAAAAGATGCTTTTTGCTGCTCACCAACCCCTCCCAAAGTGCTCCTAGAAAGATGGTGAATGGGGACATGGCAAGAAATTCGGTGTGAAAAAAGCCAATAACTACCGTGGCGAAGAACTCATTAATTCTGCCAGGGCTCCAACCCCCTCTGCTCCCTCCCAGCCAAACCGAGGCCAAGCAAATCTCCGTTAAAAGTCCCAGCCAGGAGGTGAGCAACCCTTCACGGAGGAGGTCGGACACCATTGCTCGCACAAAGCTCCTTCTGCTGCCCTGGGGTTTCCTCCTTTGTCTCAAGCAGCTGAAATAATCGTAATTACAAAGGGTTGAAACCCCCAGAATTAACAGAGAACAAATGCCTCCGGAGAGCTGGGTAAAAAGGGTCCCTGCGAGGCTTCTCCTCGCTGGATTTTGGGGTTAGAGGGTTTTTGCAGGTCCCCCCCGCCCAGGAGGCGGCTGTGGATGCTCGTTACACATCAGGGAGCACCAAAGGCTGCCCATGAAGCACCAGTACCTGCTCCAGAGCCCTCTCCCATCGGATCCGCTCCCTGGCAGATGCTGGGACTCTCCTCCTTTAGAGCTCCAAGCCTTTTTTCCCCTCTCCAGGATGTTTTCAGCTCCGGGATGTTTTCTGCACGTCAGACCCTCCTCGTTTATGGAAAAACCCCAGAAAGCGGTGGTTTGGTTTGGAGAGCCTGTCAACAGCGCGCTGCGTAATCACCAGGCTTGGGAAGGGAAAAAGCACACGGAGAGTCAAGCGAACCTCCGCAGGAAGCAGTTTCTTCAATCACTTTCTTCCAGCCAGCTCGAGGTGTGTGCTCATTAGCTGGAATTTGGTTTTTTGGAGGGTTAAAGCAGCACCATTGAAACCTGCTGATATGGGAATATCCAGAGAAAACTCCTCTCCGCGGATGCAGGGAGCTGCAGCGGAGCCTGGACCCCCAGAAGCATAAAGACAAAGGGGGTTTTGCAGAGAGGCTTTGCACCAAACACCCTCTAATTGCCCTAAAATTTCCCCCCAGGCAGCCCAGATGCCTGGTGACCCCCCTCGCAGCAGCAGCTGTAACCCCAGACGAGTTCAAACACCAAAATGCAGAGGCATTTCTCGTGCCAGCCTGTAACCAGATGTTTTCCACCGCACCCAACATGTGATATCCATCACACCAGGCTGACGGGGCCACCGCTGCCGCAACTCCAGCCACCGCTGCTGCCATCCCAGCTTCCCACACGCC
>NW_010410342.1:23332-23872 GCF_000710305.1 Buceros rhinoceros silvestris | reverse complement strand
CCTCCGGCCCTTTCTCCATCCTCGAAGAGGCCAAAAACAGCCATAAAACAGCCTAAAGAGGACGCTGGTCAAATCACATCTTGGCTGGAAATTGCTTTATTTTTTTCTGGGACACTCCATATTGCCCATCAATATCCCAATTTCCTAAATCGCCCGGTTCTCCTCCAGGAGCAGAAAAACCCACCTCCAGCCGCCAGCAGCCAACCCAGAGCAGCCTGAATTCACCCCAAATTCCTCTAACCACCGAGACTGCCCTGCTCAGGGGAGCACGTGGAGCCTCTCGGTTCATCCCAAAGGAAAACAAGGGGAAGGTGCTACAGACTGGTGTTTCCCCCTCCTCTGACTTCGGACCGATTTTCAGGGTGACAGATTGCCGGCAGTGCGGCAGAGGGGGGGTTTATACAGCATCGCTGACAGAGAGGTTTTCCACATTAATTTTTGCCCCTTTCTTCATAGGACCAGAAAAAACCCCATCTGCCTGGAGCAGCTCAGAGAGCTCCTTCACACCCTGATTGCTCTGATTCTGGGCTCCAACTCAAC
>NW_010410342.1:22338-23168 GCF_000710305.1 Buceros rhinoceros silvestris | reverse complement strand
CCCCCGCTCTAATTTCGCGTCGCGGGAGAAGTCCAATCCTCCATCCACAATAGCTCCGTGATTGCCAACCCCTCGCTCCCCTCTTCAAACCCCACTTATCTGCCGGCTCCCAGCGCTTAATCTCTATTTACACGCTCAATCAGGGGCTGGAGAGGGAAGGAGAAGGTGCATCGTGGGTTGATCTTGAGGGTAAAACCACCAAATTGCAAAGAAAAAGGAGAGGTGAAGCTGGTGGTGGTCGCCGGCCTTTGCTTTTCACACCTTGATGTAGCTGATGATTGGAAAGAGTAGCAAAATTAGATATTTTTATATAAAAATAGATGTCTATTTATGTTGGTTATATATTTATATATCATAACACCTGCAAAAAGCCTAAAGAGCAGCAGTAGCAGCTGAGCTCTGGCTGCCACACAGCTCAAATCCTGCCTCGGGGGATAAATTCTGGTGACCCCAAGGCAGGAAAGGAGGAACCCAAAAAAAAAGCTTCACCAAAGGGAAAAGAAAAAGGGGATGGTTGGATTTCCCGGCCTGCCTGGACTCTCATCTCCCTTGTTCGGCATGAAATAAAGGCAACTCTAGTGAAACCAGTAAACCCAACTCTGCTGAAACCACCTCTGGAAATTCAGGGCTTTTTGGAAGCTGAACTACCTGCGGGCTGAACAGGCAGGTGCCAAGCCGCAGGCAGGAGATGCTGGGTAAGACGCGGTGCGTTTCCAGCAAAAGCAGCTCTAAACGCACCACGAAGAGGAGCCGGCTGGGCGTATTCGAGTGCAAAACGCCACGGCCGGCGTGGCCCATCCGGCGGCCGAACGAAACCACCCCCACAGTAA
>NW_010410342.1:20657-22242 GCF_000710305.1 Buceros rhinoceros silvestris | reverse complement strand
CTGAACCAAACCACCCCAGCGGTAATCGCGCAAGAGGAGTATTGATTTTCACAGTTTCTTCACTACATCGCCCTGAACTCCCTCAAAGTGTCTTCATCAGGCTGTTCTTGGTGCCTCTCAAGCGTTAATGGTGACAAAGAAACGCTAAAGCCATCAATTAAACTCGAATTCCACACGCCAGCAGCTAACCACCCCCCCAGGGTCTCGCCGGTAACTTTTCTAATCAACCTGAGCTTTATTGGATGAACCTCACTCGGGTTATTAGAGAAGCCGTTAAGGACGCGATGCCCCGCTCGTGGCTGTGCATGACAGTGCCAGGGAACGACCGGAGGAGATGATTGAGAAGGAGCAGATTAAAACCCAAATGGAATTTGCGGTGGATTTAGGAGCTGGGTGACTGGTTTATCTACGAGAAACGCTGCATTGTTTTTTCTCCAGAGGACTAAAAAAAAAAAAAAATCCATCTGCCGCAGCAGCGACTGAGATGAATGAGGATTTAACGAGCACGTAGACACGTTCAGCTGCTGCGTTCCGTGTAAAACTAAATGGTTATTAACGTCACGCGCTGGCTGATACTTTTTGTAGGGCGCTGAAATATCTCCTCTTGGATACAGAGGGATTTATTGCCTGCTCTCTGGATTAACGTGACATCTCTCGAGATGACAAGTCGGTTTTGGTGACTGGTGTGAAGTTCAGGGTGGTTTTGAGCTCATCGTTAGCCTGAGATCCCAGAAAACGCACGTGCAGGCGTCGGAGCAGCTGCAGCACATCTGCACGCACAAGCTCCTACGAGCCCAGCATCGATTTCCTGTCAGCACCAACAGATTTATTTTTGTGCTCTCTCACAATACAACCTCCAGGGTCTGTCCTGAGCCCCTTCTGGGGGCCAAGCTCCTCCCTCTCCAGTTCCTGCACCATCAGATTTCCCTCCCCCCCATCTCCCCAAAAATGTCTTTTCAAGAGTTTTCCCAGTAAAACTGTGTGGAAAACCAGCGTGAAACAACTCCCGATCTCCCCCACCTCAAGAGGACATCCTGCAGCAAACCTCCAAGGAGCTCCTGGCACGAGCACCCGCTTTAGGGTGAGCGATGGAAATGCTGATGCATCTCACAGACAATTCCAAGAGAACCACAACGGAGAGGTCCAGCCTTGCTGCGTGGTTTTGCCAACATGACCGTGGGCATGAGAAAGTGTCGAGTAATTCAGCTTCATAAAACCACACCAGGAGCCATGGTCTTTCCAGTGCAGCCCAGTCCCACTGGGGAACTGTTTTAAGGTCCAAGGATAAACCACTTTTGCCGGGATAAGCTGCATCCCCATCAGGAAAACACTAACCCAAGGTTGCTCCCACCCAGACCTGCAACCCCTTTGAGCGGACAAGTCCTCCCTGGCTCAGCCGAGGCAGCAGAGCAGGCCAGCGGTGGACGTGCACACCCACGCTGGCAGCCCGAGCTCGTGGAGATGCTCTTTAAGTGCAGTTTTGTCTGCGAGGAGCTTGCAACGCTACTGCATAGAATCCCAGACCAGTTTGGGTTGGAGGAGCTTCAGCGCTCCCCCAGTCTCACCCCTGCCGGGAGCAGGGACA